>NW_027362069.1:470000-555000 GCF_039654945.1 Dendrobates tinctorius | reverse complement strand
ATTCCCTATGAGGGGGGCAGTATTATACCCTATGAGGAGGGCAGTATTATACCCTATGAGGGGGGCAGTATTATACCCTATGAGGGGGGCAGTATTATACCCTATGAGGAGGCAGCATTATACCCTATGAGGAGGCAGCATTATACCCTATGAGGAGGGCAGCATTATACCCTATGAGGGGGTGCATTATACCCTATGAGGGGGTGCATTATTCCCTATGAGGGGGGCAGTATTATACCCTATGAGGAGGGCAGTATTATACCCTATGAGGGGGTGCATTATACCCTATGAGGGGGTGCATTATACCCTATGAGGGGGTGCATTATTCCCTATGAGGGGGGCAGTATTATACCCTATGAGGAGGGCAGTATTATACCCTATGAGGAGGCAGTATTATACCCTATGAGGGGGCAGTATTATACCCTATGAGGGGGGCAGCATTATACCCTATGAGGGGGGCAGTATTATTCCCTATGAGGAGGGCAGTATTATACCCTATGAGGAGGGCAGCATTATACCCTATGAGGAGGCAGTATTATACCCTATGAGGGGGGCAGTATTATACCCTATGAGGGGGCAGCATTATACCCTATGAGGGGGTGCATTATACCCTATGAGGGGGTGCATTATTCCCTATGAGGGGGGCAGTATTATACCCTATGAGGAGGCAGTATTATACCCTATGAGGGGGGCAGTATTATACCCTATGAGGGGGCAGCATTATACCCTATGAGGGGGTGCATTATACCCTATGAGGGGGTGCATTATTCCCTATGAGGGGGGCAGTATTATACCCTATGAGGGGGGCATTATTATATTCTATGAGGGGGTGCATTATACCCTATGAGGGGGGCAGTATTATACCCTATGAGGGGGGCAGTATTATTCCCTATGAGGGGGGCAGTATTATATTCTATGAGATGGCTGCATTATATTCTATTAGATGGCTTCATTATACTATGTGAGGGGGCTGCTTTATATTCTATGAGGGGGCTACCCCAACTCCTGCTACATAATTAAGACATGTACAACCTTATATTATACCCGGATATTAGCGTGTTTTACCGCATAATTGGTGGTCTGGTATTTAACTCTATGCAGCTACATAGTGGGCCCCAAGAATGATTTTCTCTGGTGGGCCCAAGGTGTTCCAGTCCGACGCTGATTGTAGTTAAAGTATAGGAGTAACCCCGGCACACTAATAACATGAAAGTAAAGTCTTCTCAACGACAGTCTTTAATTGTTGTGATTTTATTGATTGTGAAAAAAAAGGGTGGTGTTACAATCCAAAAAAGGGTGGTGTTACAATCCAACGTTTCAGCTCTACATCTCGAGCTTTCATCAGGGATATGACTAGATCCTTGATTTTGAGGTGTGTGTATAAGTGGTATAGGTTTGCCTTTGTAATCCAGCTGCTGGAACGGTACCTATAGTAACCACGATGTGTAGGGTCAGCACGTGACTCCCGTCCTTGTGTCCTAAATCTAGTCTTGTTTTTTCCCAGAGCACCTAAGTTGGGGTTTGAGCCTGTCATATCTACTTTATAGCTGATTGTAGTTAAGGCCTTGTCTCACATAATAAGATTGTTAGCGAGATCGCTGGAACATCACAGATTTTGTGACACCACAGCGATCTCGCTACGTGTGACACATAGCGGCGACCGCCCCCCCGCCTGATATCGCTGATCGTGCTCAAACATCCTGGACCATTTTTCGTTGTCGGCGTCCCACTGGCCAGCATGCATCGCTGTGTTTGACGCCGACGAGCGACCTTGTTGGCGACGCAGAACTCGGACGCAGGCTGGAATCGTTTAGAATAGCTGGTGTGTGACAAGGTCCCAACGACCGCCAAGGTCGCTATACGGATCGCCGGATCGTTGCTGCGTCGCTGAATAGATCTGCCTCTTTGACAGCTTACTAGCGACCATGTAGCGACGCACCAGTGATCCTTACCAGGTCGTATCGTTCTCGGGATCGCTGGAGCGTCGCTAACTGTAACAGTACCCTTACAGTGCCTTGCGAAAGTATTTGGCCCCCTGGAACTTTTCAAGCTTTCCCCACATACTGTACACGCACAATATAATATAATATATATACATATATTATATACATACACACACATATGTATACATATATACATATATATATATATACTTATATCTACATGCACGCACAATATATACACACACACTTTTGGTCTGTACTGTATCATGCTTCAAACATAAAGATACCAAATGTAAATTTCTGGTGAAGAATCAACAAGTGGGACACAATTGTGAAGTTGAACGAAATTTATTGGTTTATTTTTAATTCCTACTGAATAGACTGTCAGCTGCTTTTTTCTTGCCATAATACAAATTCTAACAGTCTATTCAGTAGGACTATCAGCTGTGTATCCACCAGACTTCTGCACAACACAACTGATGGTCCCAACCCCATTTATAAGTCAAGAAATCCCACTTATTAAACCTGACAGGGCACACCTGTGAAGTGAAAACCATTTCCGGTGACTACCTCTTGAAGCTCATCAAGAGAATGTCAAGAGTGTGCAAAGCAGAAATCAAAGCAAAAGGTGGCTACTTTGAAGAACCTAGAATATAAGACATACAGTATTTTCAGTTGTTTCACACTTTTTTGTTACTTATAAAATTCCACATGTTAATTCATAGTTTTGATAGTTTTGATGCCTTCAGAGTGAATCTACAATTTTCATAGTCATGAAAATAAAGAAAACTCTTTGAATGAGAAGGTGTGTCCAAACTTTTGGTCTGTACTGTGTGTGTATGTATATATATATATTATGCATAATCTGAGTGTATAGCCCTGCCCACTCCTCATAGCCACATTCACTATAATATCCCACATCGTCCCATCAGTCAGAGCCACCGGACTACTACCCCTAATATCCCATATCATCCCGTCAGCCAGAGCCACCGGACTACTACCACTAATATCTCACATCATCCCATAATCCCAAGCCACCGGACTACTACCCCTAATATCCCATATCATCCCGTCAGCCAGAACCACCGGACTACTACCCCTAATATCCCACATCATCTCGTCAGCCAGAGCCACCGGACTACTACCCCTAATATCCCACATCATCCCGTCAGCCAGAGCCACCGGACTACTACCCCTAATATCCCACATCATCCCATCAGCCAGAGCCACCGGACTACTACCACTAATATCCCACAACATCCCGTCAGCCAGTGCCACCGGACTTCTACCCCTAATATCCCACATCATCCCGTCAGCCAGAGCCACCGGACTACTACCCCTAATATCCCACAACATCCCGTCAGCCAGTGCCACCGGACTACTACCCCTAATATCCCACATCATCTCGTCAGCCAGAGCCACCGGACTACTACCCCTAATATCCCACATCATCCCGTCAGCCAGAGCCACCGGACTACTACCCCTAATATCCCACATCATCCCGTCAGCCAGAGCCACCGGACTACTACCCCTAATATCCCACATCATCCCATCAGCCAGAGCCACCGGACTACTACCACTAATATCCCACAACATCCCGTCAGCCAGTGCCACCGGACTTCTACCCCTAATATCCCACATCATCCCGTCAGCCAGAGCCACCGGACTACTACCCCTAATATCCCACAACATCCCGTCAGCCAGTGCCACCGGACTACTACCCCTAATATCCCACATCATCTCGTCAGCCAGAGCCACCGGACTACTACCCCTAATATCCCACATCATCCCGTCAGCCAGAGCCACCGGACTACTACCCCTAATATCCCACATCATCCCATCAGCCAGAGCCACCGGACTACTACCACTAATATCCCACAACATCCCGTCAGCCAGTGCCACCGGACTACTACCACTAATATCCCACATCATCCCGTCAGCCAGAGCCACCGGACTACTACCACTAATATCCCACAACATCCCGTCAGCCAGAGCCACCGGACTACTACCCCTAATATCCCACATCATCCCATCAGCCAGAGCCACCGGACTACTACCCCTAATATCCCACATCATCCCATCAGCCAGAGCCACCGGACTACTACCACTAATATCCCACATCATCCCGTCAGCCAGAGCCACCGGACTACTACCCCTAATATCCCACATCATCCCGTCAGCCAGAGCCACCGGACTACTACCACTAATATCCCACAACATCCCGTCAGCCAGAGCCACCGGACTACTACCCCTAATATCCCACATCATCCCATCAGCCAGAGCCACCGGACTACTACCCCTAATATCCCACATCATCCCGTCAGCCAGAGCCACCGGACTACTACCCCTAATATCCCACATCATCCCATCAGCCAGAGCCACCGGACTACTACCCCTAATATCCCACATCATCCCGTCAGCCAGAGCCACCGCACTACTACCCCTAATATCCCACATCATCCCATCAGCCAGAGCCACCGGACTACTACCCCTAATATCCCACATCATCACGTCAGCCAGAGCCACCGGACTACTACCCCTAATATCCCACATCATCCCGTCAGCCAGAGCCACCGGACTACTACCCCTAATATCCCACATCATCCCGTCAGCCAGAGCCACCGGACTACTACCCCTAATATCCCACATCATCCCGTCAGCCAGAGCCACCGGACTACTACCCCTAATATCCCACATCATCCCATCAGCCAGAGCCACCGGACTACTACCCCTAATATCCCACATCATCCCGTCAGCCAGAGCCACCGGACTACTACCCCTAATATCCCACATCATCCCGTCAGCCAGAGCCACCGGACTACTACCCCTAATATCCCACATCATCCCGTCAGCCAGAGCCACCGGACTACTACCCCTAATATCCCACATCATCCCATCAGCCAGAGCCACCGGACTACTACCCCTAATATCCCATATCATCCCGTCAGCCAGAGCCACCGGACAACTACCCCTAATATCCCACATCATCCCGTCAGCCAGAGCCACCGGACTTCTACCCCTAATATCCCACATCATCCCGTCAGCCAGAGCCACCGGACTACTACCCCTAATATCCCACATCATCCCATCAGCCAGAGCCACCGGACTACTACCACTAATATCCCACATCATCCCGTCAGCCAGAGCCACCGGACTACTACCCCTAATATCCAACATCATCCCGTCACAGCCACCGGACTACTACCACTAATATCCCACATCATCCCATCAGCCAGAGCCACCGGACTACTACCCCTAATATCCCACATCATCCCGTCAGCCAGAGCCACCGGACTACTACCACTAATATCCCACATCATCCCATCAGCCAGAGCCACCGGACTACTACCACTAATATCCCACATCATCCCATCAGCCAGAGCCACCGGACTACTACCCCTAATATCCCACATCATCCCGTCAGCCAGAGCCACCGGACTACCCCTAATATCCCACATCATCCCGTCAGCCAGAGCCACCGGACTACTACCACTAATATCCCACATCATCCCGTCAGCCAGAGCCACCGGACTACTACCCCTAATATCCCATATCATCCCGTCAGCCAGAGCCACCGGACTACTACCCCTAATATCCCACATCATCCCGTCAGCCAGAGCCACCGGACTACTACCCCTAATATCCCACATCATCCCATAATCCCGAGCCACCGGACTACTACCACTAATATCCCACATCATCCCGTCAGCCAGAGCCACCGGACTACTACCCCTAATATCCCACATCATCCCATCAGCCAGAGCCACCGCACTACTACCCCTAATATCCCACATCATCCCGTCAGCCAGAGCCACCGGACTACTCCCCCTAATATCCCACATCATCCCATCAGCCAGAGCCACCGGACTACTACCCCTAATATCCCACATCATCCCATCAGTCAGAGCCACCAGACTACTACCCCTAATATCCCACATCATCCAGTCAGCCAGAGCCACCGGACTACTACCCCTAATATCCCATATCATCCAGTCAGCCAGAGCCACCGGACTACTACCCCTAATATCCCATATCATCCAGTCAGCCAGAGCCACCGGACTACTACCCCTAATTTTACCCTTCGCCATGACAGCACCCACTGGAGAGAGGGATCCACCCCATAGGAACAGGAAACCTACAGAAAATAAAAGGGGAGGTCTGCCTCTCCTCCTCAGTTGGTTTCCTGTTCCTACGGCATCCACAGGAAGAATCTCCTACACAAGAACACATACCTGGGCCAATGCATGCCGCCTGTGCGGGGTCTGTGGGAAAGGCAGGGGCTGTGGTCCAGATGCAGCGTTGGAGGAGTTTCCATTTGACGGCTCCCTCCTCATCTAGTGGATGGCACGATGGCTGGGTCTGGGGAGGGCCGCCCGGTCTCACTCGGGAGACGCGCCGTCGGCTGCATGAAGCTGCGGGAACACAGCTTCTTACGGGTTCCAATGGTGACCCGGGGATGGAGCTGGGCTTCACGGGCCCCGACCAGCATAGCAGTTGCGTGGGGGGCAGCATTCCGGTAAGGCCTGCATCCTGGATGCAGCCCGGTGCATGAAGCCGAGCTGGCACATGCGCCGACTGACACAGATTTTTCTGCCCCGGAAGTGAAAGTTGGACTTCCGGGGCACACAGGCTGAGGTACAGGTGGTAGGGGAAGTGCTGGTGGCGCATGCGCGATACACCGCAGCCGCTGACCCGGAACTGGATGGGGGACTTCTGGGTCATGGAAAACAAAGGAAAAAATAAAAGGGATGTGTATTATGTTCTATAAAAGCCCCCATGCCGACTACCCCCGCCACCGCATTGAACTATACCGGCATCATAGATGCCGGTACAGTTCATAGCAATGATGGATGATCATTCCCTGCTGTGACTCTGACACTTCATTGCGCACTCACTGTGTGCCAGGCAGAGCAGGATACCGGAGCAGTGCGGGCACGAGGAGTTGAGTGTTTTGGTTTTTTTAAATGTAACAGTGACTGTGGGGCCATTCTCGGGGGGGGAGGGAGAGCTGGTGCATACCATGGGGCAGTGCTGTATACCATTTGATGCTGTGTACCATTTGGTGCTGTATACCATGGTGTTGTGCTGTATACCATATGGGACTGTGCTGTATACCAGTGGGGGGCTGTGCTGTATACCAATGTGGGGCTGTGCTATATACCATGGTGCTGTGCTGTATACCATCTGGGGCTGTGCTGTATACCAATGGGGGCTGTGCTGTATACCATGTGGTGCAGTGCTGTATACCATGTGGGGCTGTACTATATACCATGTGGGGTTGTGCCATATACCATGTGGTGCTGTGCTATATACCACTTGGGGCTGTGTTATATACTTTGTGGGGCTGTGTTATATACTTTGTGGCTGTGCTATATATTATGTGACTGTGTTATATACCATGATGGGTACATTATACATTATATCCTATGGGGGAGGCTGTGTTATATAATATAGGGGGATACATTATATTCTATGGGGAGGTGGGCTGTATTCTATTCTATTCGGGGCTACATTATATTCTATGGGGGGCTGTATTATATTATATTCTATTGGGGTGATCGCATCATACTCTGAGTGGGCTACATTATACTATATGAGGAGGCTACATTGTATTCTATGGGGGGCTGCATTATAGTCTATGTGGGGCTAGATTATATTGTATGGGGGCTCTATTATATTTTTTGAGGGGGCTACATTATATTCTATTGGGGCTGTATTATACTATATGAGGAGGGCTACACTGTATTCTATGGAGGGGCTACATTATACTATATTAGGGGCTGCCATATATTCTATGGAGCGGCTGCATTATACTATATTAGTGGGCTATATTATATTCTATGGGGAGTTACATTATATTCTTTGGGGTGGCTACATTATGCTCTAAGGGGTGGCTGCATTAAACTGTAAGAGTGGGGCTGCATTTTATTCTATGGGGGTTACATTATATTGTATGGCGGGGCTGCATTATACTCTTTGGGGTGGCTGCATTATGCTCTATGGGGTGGCTGCACTATGCTCTATGGTGTGGCTGCATTATACTGTATCAAGGACTATGGGGAATACATTATACTATATGAAGAACTATGGGGTGCATTATACTATGGGAAGTGAATTGTACTACATGGATGACTATGGCGGTGTATTATACTATATGGAGGACTATGGGGAGTATATTATACTATATGGAGGACTGTAGGGGGTGTATTATACTATATGGAGGACTATGGGGTACATTATATTATATGGAGGACTATGGGGTGTAAACTGTAGATGTGCTGCTGATAACATGATACTGTATGGGGACAGATTGATCCATTAGGGATTGTTCTGTCCCCATCATTCTTTCTCAGACGGTGGAAAGAGGCCGGGAAACAAGTGTTGAACGACTTCAATATTGTCGATCACACTCATTTAGCAGCCTTAACTCAGCACATGTAAATACAATCGAACTACTTCTGTGTGATGTGCAATATGTTAGCATTTGGGGCCCCATTTTAAACTTTGCCTAGGGTCCCACTTTGCCTAAAACCGGCCCTGCTCAAACACATGACATGATGCAGCATTACCGATCACAATCTCTGCCAGTACCTCCAATGTAAGATACACACACACCACACTCTTATATGGCCTAATATGTCATATGAGGCCTGTATACCGACTGTACAGACCACACTATCATCCTCCTGTATGCCGTATATAGGCAGAGAGTGCAGTCTGTACAATATCTAAGATGGCGACAGTCTGTATGTCTTATAGGGGGCCTAATAGGAGACGACAGTCTGTATGTCTCATAGGAGGCCGACAGTCTGTATGTCTTATAAGGGGCCTAATAGGAGGCCGACAGTCTCTATGTCTTATAGGAGTCCGACAGTCTGTATGTCTCCTAGGAGGCCTAATAAGAGGCCAACAGCCTGTATGTCATATACGAGGTCAATATTCCGTACATACCGCAATATCGGCATCCTATTTACTGTACATACCACACTTATGGAAAGTATCTATTATAGGAGACTGAGTCTGTATGTGATATAGGATGCCAAGAGTACAGTCTGTATGATATATAGGAGGCTGAGAGTGCAGTCTGTATGATATATAGGAGGCTGAGTGCGGTCTGTACAATAGAAAGGAGGCTGAGTGCGGTCTGTACGATATATAGGAGGCTGAGAGTGCGGTCTGTACGATATATAGGAGGCTGAGTGCGGTCTGTACGATATATAGGAGGCTGAGAGTGCAGTCTGTACGATATATAGGAGGCTGAGAGTGCGGTCTGTACGATATATTGGAGGCTGAGAGTGCGGTCTGTACGATATATAGGAGGCTGAGAGTGCGGTCTGTACGATATATAGGAGGCTGAGTGCGGTCTGTACGATATATAGGAGGCTGAGAGTGCAGTCTGTACGATATATAGGAGGCTGAGAGTGCGGTCTGTACGATATATAGGAGGCTGAGAGTGCGGTCTGTACGATATATTGGAGGCTGAGAGTGCGGTCTGTATGATATATAGGAGGCTGAGAGTGCGGTCTGTACGATATATAGGAGGCTGAGAGTGCGGTCTGTACGATATATTGGAGGCTGAGAGTGCGGTCTGTACGATATATAGGAGGCTGAGAGTGCGGTCTGTATGATATATAGGAGGCTGAGAGTGCGGTCTGTACGATATATTGGAGGCTGAGAGTACAGTCTGTATGATATATAGGAGGCTGAGAGTGCGGTCTGTACAATAGAAAGGAGGCTGAGTGCGGTCTGTACGATATATAGGAGGCTGAGAGTGCGGTCTGTTCGATATATAGGAGGCTGAGAGTGCGGTCTGTTCGATATATAGGAGGCTGAGAGTGCGGTCTGTATGATATATTGGAGGCTGAGAGTGCGGTCTGTTCGATATATAGGAGGCTGAGAGTGCGGTCTGTACGATATATTGGAGGCTGAGAGTGCGGTCTGTACGATATATAGGAGGCTGAGAGTGCGGTCTGTATGATATATTGGAGGCTGAGGGTGCGGTCTTTACGATATATAGGAGGCTGAGAGTGCGGTCTGTACGATATATAGGAGGCTGAGAGTGCGGTCTGTATGATATATTGGAGGCTGAGAGTGCGGTCTGTTCGATATATAGGAGGCTGAGAGTGCGGTCTGTACGATAGAAACGAGGCTGAGTGCGGTCTGTACGATATATAGGAGGCTGAGAGTGCGGTCTGTATGATATATAGGAGGCTGAGAGTGCGGTCTGTACGATATATAGGAGGCTGAGAGTGCGGTCTGTACGATATATAGGAGGCTGAGAGTGCGGTCTGTACGATATATAGGAGGCTGAGAGTGCGGTCTGTACGATATATAGGAGGCTGAGAGTGCGGTCTGTACGATATATGGGAGGCTGAGAGTGCGGTCTTTATAATATATAGGAGGCTGAGAGTGCGGTCTGTACAATAGAAAGGAGGCTGAGTGCGGTATGTACGATATATTGGAGGCTGAGAGTGCGGTCTGTACGATATATAGGAGGCTGAGAGTGCGGTCTGTACGATATATTGGAGGCTGAGAGTGCGGTCTGTACGATATATAGGAGGCTGAGAATGCGGCCTGTACGATATATTGGAGGCTGAAAGTGCGGTCTGTACGATATATTGGAGGCTGAGAGTGCGGTCTTTACGATATATTGGAGGCTGAGAGTGCGGTCTGTATGATATATTGGAGGCTGAGAGTGCGGTCTGTACGATATATTGGAGGCTGAGAGTGCGGTCTGTACGATATATTGGAGGCTGAGAGTGCGGTCTGTACGATATATTGGAGGCTGAGAGTGCGGTCTGTACGATATATAGGAGGATGAGAGTGCGGTCTGTATGATATATAGGAGGCTGAGAGTGCGGTCTGTATGATATATTGGAGGCTGAGAGTGCGGTCTGTATGATATATTGGAGGCTGAGAGTGCGGTCTGTACGATATATAGGAGGCTGAGAGTGCGGTCTGTATGATATATTGGAGGCTGAGAGTGCGGTCTGTATGATATATTGGAGGCTGAGAGTGCGGTCTGTATGATATATTGGAGGCTGAGGGTGCGGTCTTTACGATATATAGGAGGCTGAGAGTGCGGTCTGTATGATATATTGGAGGCTGAGAGTGCGGTCTGTACGATATATTGGAGGCTGAGAGTGCGATCTGTACGATATATTGGAGGCTGAGAGTGCGGTCTGTACGATATATTGGAGGCTGAGAGTGCGGTCTGTACGATATATTGGAGGCTGAGAGTGCGGTCTGTACGATATATTGGAGGCTGAGAGTGCGGTCTGTATGATATATTGGAGGCTGAGAGTGCGGTCTGTATGATATATTGGAGGCTGAGGGTGCGGTCTTTACGATATATAGGAGGCTGAGAGTGCGGTCTGTACGATATATTGGAGGCTGAGAGTGCGGTCTGTACGATATATTGGAGGCTGAGAGTGCGGTCTGTACGATATATTGGAGGCTGAGAGTGCGGTCTGTACGATATATTGGAGGCTGAGAGTGCGGTCTGTACGATATATTGGAGGCTGAGAGTGCGGTCTGTACGATATATTGGAGGCTGAGAGTGCGGTCTGTACGATATATTGGAGGCTGAGAGTGCGGTCTGTACGATATATAGGAGGCTGAGAGTGCGGTCTGTACGATATATTGGAGGCTGAGAGTGCGGTCTGTATGATATATTGGAGGCTGAGGGTGCGGTCTTTACGATATATAGGAGGCTGAGAGTGCGGTCTGTATGATATATTGGAGGCTGAGAGTGCGGTCTGTACGATATATTGGAGGCTGAGAGTGCGGTCTGTACGATATATTGGAGGCTGAGAGTGCGGTCTGTACGATATATTGGAGGCTGAGAGTGCGGTCTGTATGATATATTGGAGGCTGAGAGTGCGGTCTGTATGATATATTGGAGGCTGAGGGTGCGGTCTTTACGATATATAGGAGGCTGAGAGTGCGGTCTGTATGATATATTGGAGGCTGAGAGTGCGGTCTGTATGATATATTGGAGGCTGAGAGTGCGGCCTGTACGATATATTGGAGGCTGAGAGTGCGGTCTGTATGATATATTGGAGGCTGAGGGTGCGGTCTTTACGATATATAGGAGGCTGAGAGTGCGGTCTGTATGATATATTGGAGGCTGAGAGTGCGGTCTTTACGATATATTGGAGGCTGAGAGTGCGGCCTGTACGATATATTGGAGGCTGAGAGTGCGGTCTGTATGATATATTGGAGGCTGAGAGTGCGGTCTGTATGATATATTGGAGGCTGAGAGTGCGGTCTGTATGATATATAGGAGGCTGAGAGTGCGGTCTGTTCGATATATAGGAGGCTGAGAGTGTGGTCTGTATGATATATTGGAGGCTGAGGGTGCTGTCTTTACGATATATAGGAGGCTGAGAGTGCGGTCTGTATGATATATAGGAGGCTGAGAGTGTGGTCTGTACGATATATTGGAGGCTGAGGGTGCGGTCTGTACGATATATTGGAGGCTGAGAGTGCGGTCTGTACGATATATTGGAGGCTGAGGGTGCGGTCTTTACGATATATAGGAGGCTGAGAGTGCGGTCTGTACGATATATTGGAGGCTGAGAGCGTTCTCTTTTGCACACTGTACAGCTTGCAAAAAGGCACACGTTTTAGTGGGAGAGGCCAAAAAATGAACACGTAATAAAACTGTTTATGGTAGCCATAGGGTGGGCCCTAGGCATCCCAGTCCGACCCTGTTCATCCAACAAGATTTTCTATTAGACTGTGAACTGTCCTTGTCTTGGTAAATAAAGTTTATTACAAAGCTTGCCATTTTTATGGACAGTTTAAGTAGAAATGTTCAAATATATAAAACTCAAGGATATTTTATTAAAAAATAATTGTTTTTTTATCTTAGCAGATGACTATAACAGGAGATCAGAGGGACAGCTGACATCTTCAACTTTTAAATCTGATGATCTTGAGATCCTACGAGATAGAACTGAAGTGATTGCTGTTACTCCAGATATATCATTATCCATTCACAGCAAAGATTTCTCATCTGATCCTATGAAACAGGTCCCATCTTCTGATTCATTACTGACTACTAAGGAAAATCAAAGTCACAAAAGAGGCAATAAAAAGCCAACTGCTCCTAAAGCAAAGAAGTCATATTCATGTTCAGAATGTGGGAAGTATTTTACATGGAAATCACATTTTGTTACTCACCAGAGAACTCACGCAGGAGCGAAACCTTTTTCCTGTTCAGAAGCTGGGAAATATTTTGCACAGAAATCAAATTTAATTAACTACCAGAGAGCTCGTCCAGGGGAGAAGCCTTTTTCATGTTCAGAATGTGGGAAATGTTTTACAAAGAAATCAACATTTGTTACCCACCAGAGAACTCACACAGGGGAGAAGCCTTTTTCCTGTTCAGAATGTGGGAAATGTTTTGCAAAGAAATCAACTTTTGTTACCCACCAGAGAACTCATACAGGGGAGAAGCCTTTTTCCTGTTCAGAATGTGGGAAATATTTTGCACAGAAATCAACTTTTGTTACCCACCAGAGAACTCACACAGGGGAGAAACCTTTTTCATGTTCAGAATGTGGGAAATGTTTTAACAATAAATCCGATTGTGTTCATCACCAGAGAATTCACACTGGAGAAAAACCTTTTTCATGTTTAGAATGTGGGAAATGTTTTGCAAAGAAATCAACTTTTGTTACCCACCAGAGAACTCACACAGGGGAGAAGCTTTTTTCCTGTTCAGAATGTGGGAAATATTTTGCACAGAAATCAACTTTTGTTACCCACCAGAGAACTCACACAGGGGAGAAACCTTTTTCATGTTCAGAATGTGGAAAATGTTTTGCACATAAATCACAGTTTGTTACCCACCAAAGAAATCACACAGGGGAGAAGCCTTTTTCCTGTTCAGAATGTGGGAAATGTTTTGCACAGAAATCACAATTTGTTACCCACAGGAGAACTCACACAGGGGAGAAGCCTTTTTCATGTTCAGAATGTGGGAAATGTTTTAACAATAAATCAGATTGTGTTAATCACCAGAGAATCCACACAGGGGAGAAGCCTTTTTCTTGTTCAGAATGTGGGAAATGTTTTGCACGTAAATCACATTTTGTTATCCACCAAAGAACTCACACAGGGGAGAAGCCTTTTTCATGTTCAGAATGTGGGAAATGTTTTAACAATAAATCAGGTTGTGTTAAGCACCAGAGAACTCACACAGGGGAGAAGCCTTTTTTATGTTCAGAATGTGGGAAATGTTTTAAATGGAAAATAGATTTTGATCGCCATCAGAGAACTCACACAGAGGAGAAGCCTTTTTCCTGTTCAGAATGTGGGAAATATTTTAACCGGAAATCAGATTTGGTTAATCACCAAAGAACTCACACAGGGGAGAAGCCTTTTTCCTGTTCAGAATGTGGCAAATCTTTTAACTACAAAGGGAATCTTGATGAACACCAAAGAACCCACACAGGAGAGAAGCCTTTTTCATGTTCAGAATGTGGGAAACGTTTTACTCAGAAACCAAATCTTGTTAAACATCAGAGAATTCACACAGCAGAGAAGCCATATTCATGTTCAGAATGTGGGAAATATTTTAAATGGAAAATAAGTCTTGATAGCCATCAAAGAACCCACACAGGGGAGGAGCCTTTTTCCTGTTCAGAATGTGGGAAATGTTTTACTCATAATTCAAGTCTTGTTAAACATCAGATAATTCACACAGCAGAGAAGCCATATTCATGTTCAGTATGTGGGAAAGACTTTAAATGGAAAATAAGTCTTGATCGCCATCAGAGAATTCACACAGGGGAGAAACCTTTTTCATGTTCAGAATGTGGCAAATGTTTAACAATAAATCAAATTGTGTTAAGCACCAGAGAACTCACACAGAGGAGAAGCCTTTTTCCTGTTAATGTGGGAAATATTTTAACCACAAAGCGCTCCTTGATCGCCATCAGAGCAGGCACACAGAAGTGAAGCCTTTTTCATTTTCTTAATGTTGGAAATATTTTACTTGGAAATCATCTGTTAATAAACATCAGAGTCGTCACATAGGGGAGAAGACTTTTTTATATTCATAGTGTCGGAGTAGTTTTAACCCAAACTGAATCTTCTTAAATGGGTTGTCTCTTGTCATTCCTCATGTTTGCTGACATAAAACTAAACTTTATTAATTCCAAATGTAAAACTATACCCATAATTCACCCTCTGAAGGTTAGTCAGAAGGTGACTAATAGAAAAAAACATATACCCCACAGTTCAATATATCGGGTGAGGTGACGTATAAACACTCACTCTCCAAGCCTCTCATTTCTACGGGCTTCATCGTCCTCACCAAAGGCGACTCATCAGGAGACTATTTAATATTGACCTATATTCAAGCAAGACTAGACAAAAAAAACTAAAATCATGTATCATGTATCATGTTATTCGAAACAGTCAGAAAACTAGCCCCATATTGGCAGATCCCAGACCTCAAACTATTTACTTCGGAAGCTTATAAGCCACTCCAGTGTCAGGAATAGATAGTATGATTTTGAATTTACCAAATGGCGGCAATGAAACAAAGAGTGAAAAATTTAAAGGGGTCTGAATACTTTCCATACCCGCTGTATCAGTAAAAATAACTCCTCTTTATTAGGTAAAGAATAAAAGAATTGCAGCATTTTCCGATACCCGTCGCGTCTCCATTTTTTATGATCTCGCATTGGGTGAGGGCTTATTTTTTACTTGCCGAGCTGATGTTTTTAATGGAGACCATTTTGATGTAGATACGATCTTGTGATCGGCCGTTATTGCATTTTAATGCAACGTTGCGGCAACCAAAAAAAGTAATTCTGGCGTTTTGACCTTTTTTCTCGTTACGCCATTTAGCGATCGGGTTAATTCTTTTTTATAGTGATAGATCGGGCGATTCTGAACGCGGCTATAACAAGTATGTGTATGTTTGATTTTTTTATTGCTGTATTTTGAAAGAGGGGTGATTTGAACTTTTATATTTTTTTAACATTTTTAACTTTTTTTTACTTTTGGCATTGTGAAGACATACAGCATTGTATCTTAATTAACCAGATGAATATTTTTTAGCAAACGAAGAATAATAGAATGTTATCTGTATGTTGGCTTTAAATGTAAGTGTTGATTTCTGGTTGGTCAAGAAAACAGACTTTTGTTTGTGTAAGCCGGTAATATTGACATCTATACATCCAAAGGACAAGAGACAGGACAGCAGCCACAACATCATCACAAGGGACACGGATCTATCATTCTATAGGAAACAACCTAGGGGTTTTCAGCCTCGGTTGGAAGAATACAGATCTGCTCCATTGGCCATTGCTGAACCATGGATACGTTTGGAGACAGGTTGTGATCCTCGGATCAACTGGCCTTGTATGGACTGTCAATTTCCTATGCTTGTCATTACCCCTGTGTGTGTGCGCCACAGGTGGAGTTGCGACCCTGGAAGATCTGTAGTCACAGCAGCTATTATCCTGGCGGGTCAGTGGAGGGTGAGACTCTGTAATGTGCCCCATCTTGGGTATTTTTCTGGGACTGTTCTATGTGTTAGCATACAAAGAGATAAACTGCACGGCAGGGAAATCACGGCCGCCACATGTGCTCGGTGCGATACTGCTCAGTGAGCCATGATGAGCTCATGTAACCGGACACTTCGGGTGCACACCAAGTAAAGAAAGTGTGGACCCGCAGAAGCGCAAAATGGCCGTCATCACTCGCATACTCCATCTCCCTGAGGACATGCTGTGAACTGCTTGATCAATAAAGAACAGACTTTTTACACTGGTGAGTGCCACCTCATCTTTTCTTCGTGTTCTATGTGTTATGTGCCTGTTCTGTGGTACAGTAAAGCATTGCCCACACTGTGTTACCCTCACCCTGTGTTGTCTGAGTAGCGTTTTGCCCATGTTAAAAGGAGAGCGGGAGATCGGCGGGATGATCCCTGGTCCGTGCGGTTTTGGCTAGTGGGCGGCGCTCATAGCATTCCGGCAGTGACAAGCATAGAGGTCTGCTGGAGACCTCTGGTTGTCATGCCAACCCATCGGTGACCCATGATCATGTGACGGGGTCACCGATGGGCGGGATTTCCGGTGCACTTGCTGGAAGTGCGCATTAAATGCCGCTGTCAGAGGTTGTTCGGGGCAAATGGCAGCTGTTCAAAATAGCTGACGTGCCGGAAAAGATGTCGGCTCACCGCCGGAGCCCACATCAAAGGGAGGAAGTATATTTACACCCGGTGTCGGAAAGGGGTTAAAGGGGATTGTTTTTACAGAGCCAGAAGTGGTAATCAATCATGTATACATACAGATAATTACAGAAATACACAGCTTCTAATGGTAAATAGTATAAGTTACCACAAGAAAATATAATTTGTGTAAACCATGTGTAGATATAAAAATTCAGGCAAATGTCAAATGTTGTAGCTCCATCTAGTGGCCATGTGCAAAAGTGCCATCAGAGTAAAATGTTGGCGTGACACCTAATAGTGGTTGGGACATACCCCTGATGGCTTATTGGTGCAAACCGAGCGACCTGGGGCAAATGCCAATCAGAGGTCACAGGGAGCGAGTATACCCCACGTGGGTACATGAATCTGTGACTCCCCCGGGTGGTGTGTCACGTGCGGGATCCAGGAAACAGCGTCACACGCCATCCCGGGTAACTCCGCCTCCAGGCACCTCTGATTGGATGGTGTCACACCGAAGAGGAGTGACCGGAATGACACTGGATGGACTCGTCGCCATGGAGACCGGACTAGGCCACACCACGCGAGAGTTCAGCATCCCCAGTGAAGCAGGAGGTTCAGGATGAAAACCTGTTGGTAAGACCAAGATGAATAATGCTGCATAGAGCCATCTGGTAGTGATCAATCAGGTAAAGTGATAGTGAGGGGGGTCTGGAAACAAAACTGCATGTGAAAAGTGCCAAATGTGACCCCACCAAGTGACCAGTGAGAGCGCAACTGTGCAACGGGTAAGAAAAGGGAATAAACAGTGATATGGTAAAGATATAAAGAGAAAAGCAGCTTAATAACAGTGATGATAATAAAATCTATGGGAAGTGTTTGTGGTGAAGTGTATACACTCCTAGAAATGTTTCCTCTACAGTATAGAGATATAAGTGATCAGTATTAGGACGTGTAACAAAGAGGAATCTGTTATTATATAGAGAGAATGTAACGAGCAATAAATGACGGGAATAATCGGGAATGACATTGTTATTAGTAATATAATGAGATCCCAGCACCTGACACTTCCCGGGATATATGGGCTTATATTAGAATCCCAATTACCAACTGGAAAGATAACAACAAAGGGAAAAGGGCGGAACAAAAAACAAGCCCCAAACACCTCATAACCCACAATGTAAGGGCAGAAAAATACCGGAAAATATAAGTTTCTATTCACACTGCAATATTAGTCACATGTGATCTGTGTCTCTTCCAGAAGAAAAGTCATCACAGTGTCATTCCCCATAATAACCGTATAGAGGAGGAAATGATCGCGGAGAGAGCGTCCATTGTTAGAATAGTGGGGAGACACAGATGGGATCCTGTTGTGAGTTCATTTTTCCCTTCACCAGTGAGGTCTGATGAACTCCCTCTTCTGGCGAAGGAAGATAGTGAGGCTGATTACCAAACAGCTGAGCAGGTAGATGATGACTGGGTCACAGGAACTGATGACTGGATATAAGGCAGCCGACGCCCTGCTGCCTTGCCGGTGATTTTCCTGCTGGATTCTTGGAGACCAGTCTGATTTCTGCTTCTCAAAGTGAAGTTTTGCTCTGCCTTTTGTACACTTTAGTTCTGGTTTTGTTTGCCTTGTTTTTTTTTGGAGTTCAGCCATCCCCGGCCGGGGGTGAGCTGAATTCCATTTTTTCTCTGATCTGTTGATCTCTGGCTCTGTCTTCAGAATATACCTGAGTGCTGATATAGTCTTTTGAAGCCTAGCGACTTCAGGGCCTGTTTCTCCTATCAGACGGTTGGGACATTTTTTGGATAGGGTTTTTTGCGGATTGCAGACAGCAGCTTTTCTATCCTGTCCTATTTAGTTAGCTTGGGCCCCATCATTTGCTCATCCTATCTTTCTATCTGTGTTAGTGTTTTTCATCTTGCTTCACCGTCATTATATGTTGGGGGCTGCCTATTGCTTTGGGGTCTGCTCTGGGGCAGTTTAGATTTCCCCTTTCTTTCTTTAGGCCTATTTAGTTCTCCGGCTGTGATCGAGGGGTCTAGGGCACCGTAGGAACCCCCCACGGCTACTGCTAGTTGTTGTGGATAGGATCAGGGGTCTGCAATCTGATAGCTGCCAACTTCTCTGGTTTTCTGGACTTAGCTATTATTTTTGTTTTTTCCTCCTTCGGTGACTCATCCATAACAGAATCACCGGCCATACCGCAGATCCTAGGGTACTCAATAGCAGGAAAGAATTGTAAAAAAAAGAAGGTGTCAGAATTTCTTTGTGTATATTTTTTCCTCTATATCTCTGAGGCCGTAGGGGGAATTTTTTTTCTCTCAATGGAGAGGAAGCAATTGTCTGATCATGTGGAGCAGCTTGCTGCGGAAGTGCGGGGAATTTCCGCCTATCTTACTCATTCACATGCTGCTGAACCAAAGATCCCTACTCCTGATGTGTTTTTTGGGGATCGGTCTACATTTTTGAATTTCAAGAATAATTGCAAATTATTTTTTTGCCTTGAAGCCTAACTCGTCGGGGAGCTCCGCGCAGCGGGTTAAAATTGTCATCTCTTTGCTGTGCGGCAATCCCCAGGATTGGGCGTTTTCTTTGAAACCTGATGATCCTATTCTAAATAATGTGGATGCATTTTTTCAAGCCTTGGGGTTGTTGTATGATGAACCTAATGCTATTGATCAAGCTGAGAAAGCCCTGTTGGCAGTGAGCCAGGGTCAGGATTCTGCAGAGTTATACTGTCAAAAATTCCGAAAGTGGGCAGTCCTTACTACCTGGAATGATGGTGCCTTGGCAGCTCTCTTTCGGAAGGGTTTGTCAGAAACCGTAAAAGATACTATGGTGGGATTTCCTGTTCCCTCTGGTCTTGACGATTCTATGTCATTAGCCATTCAGGTTGATCGGCGTTTGCGTGAACGCAAGACCGCACGAGAGGTTTTGCCACATGTTGAACAAATGTCTGAACCTATGCAATGTGATAGAGTTTTGTCCAGGGCGCAACGTCAGGAGTTCAGAAGGCATAATAAGCTGTGTTTTTTTTGTGGAGATGCCTCGCATATTATTTCTGTCTGCCCTAAACGAGAGAAACGTTGTGCTCACACGTTTTCTGTGGGTGGTGTTCAACCTAAGTTTCTTCTAGCAATTACTCTGATCTGCTCCCTGTCCACATTTTCCGCCAAGGCTTTTGTGGATTCGGGAGCAGCTCTGAACCTGATGGACTTGGATTTTACTAAACGTTGTGGATTTCCTATGATGCCTTTGCGGACGCCTATCCCTTTGAGGGGTATTGATGCGACTCCTTTGGCGAAAAATAAACCTCAGTTTTGGACCCAGGTGGTAATGCGGGTCGCCCCAGACCATCAAGAAAATTGCAGATTTTTGGTGTTGCATAATTTGCATGATACCATTGTTCTGGGGTTTCCCTGGTTGCAAATCCATAATCCAGTTTTGGATTGGAAATCTGTGTCTGTGGTGAGTTGGGGTTGTCGGTGTGCCCTTAGCGATGCTCCTGTTTTCTCCACCTCTCCCCAGTCGCATGATGTTCCTGACTATTTGGCTGACTTTTATGATGAATTTAGTGAGAATGAGTCTGCGTCTTTGTCTCCTCATAGGAGTTATGACTGTGCAATTGAGCTGAGCCCGGGGTGTAAATTTCCCAAGGGTCGTCTTTTCAATTTATCTGTACCCGAGCACGAGGCTATGCGATCCTATATTAAGGAGTCGTTGGAGAAGGGTCATATTAGACTATCCTCTTCACCTTTAGGTGCTGATTTTTTTTTCGTGGCTAAAAAAGATGGTTCATTAAGGCCTTGTATTGACTATCGTGCCCTCAACAAAATTTGTTAAATATCAGTATCCGTTACCCCTGATTTCTGATCTATTCTCCAGAGGTAAAGGTGCTTGCTGGTTTACCAAGCTTGACCTCTGGGGGGCGTATAATCTTATTCGCATTAAGCATGGGGATGAATGGAAGACGGCGTGTAATACTCCGGAGGGACATTTTGAGTACCTGGTGATGCCTTTTGGGCTCACTAATGCCCCTTCTGTCTTCCAATCCTTCATGAACGATATTTTCCGAGACTTTGTGGATAAATTTTTGATTATCTATTTGGATGATATTTTGATCTTTTCCAAGGATTGGGACTCCCATGTGGAACATGTTCGGACTGTGTTCCGGATTTTGAGGGAGAATTCCCTGTACTTCAAGGGATCGAAATGCCTTTTTGGGGTACAGAGGATTTCATTTTTGGGATTCATTTTGTCTCCGTCAACTATTGAAATGGACCCGGCCAAGGTACAGGCCATTTATGATTGGGTTCAGCCCACTTCTTTGAAGGCCCTTCAGAAGTTTTTGGGTTTTGCTAATTTTTATCGGAAATTTATAGCTAATTTTTCTAGTATTGCCAGGCCATCGACTGATTTGACTAAGAAGGGAGCTGATGTGCTGAATTGGTCTCCGGAGGCTGTTTCTTCCTTTCAGGAGCTGAAGCGAAGATTCACTTCTGCTCCGGTTCTGCGGCAACCTGATGTCTCACTCCCGTTTCAGGTAGAGGTGGGCGCCTCTGAGATTGGTGCAGGAGCTGTTTTGTCCCAAAAAGATCCTGTGACATCTAAAATGAATCCCTGTGCTTTCTTTTCCCGAAAGTTCTCCCCATCCGAACGTAACTATGATGTGGGGAATCGGGAACTGTTGGCCATGAAATGGGCATTTGAGGAGTGGAGACATTGGTTGGAGGGAGCTAAACACCAGGTCGTGGTCCTTACTGACCACAAGAATTTGATTTACCTAGAGTCGGCCAAACGCTTGAATCCTAGACAGGCTAGGTGGGCCTTGTTTTTCACACGTTTTGATTTTGTGGTCTCTTTTCTTCCTGGCACTAAGAATGTCAAGGCAGACGCCCTCTCTAGGAGTTTCTTTGCTGATTCTCCTGTTGTGACCAAGCCTGCTACCATCTTAGGTGAGGGGGTAGTTCTTTCTGCCATCTCGCCCGATTTGAGACGTGCTCTGGAAGAGTTTCAGGAGGACAAACCTGAGCATTGTCCCAGTGGAAAGCTGTATGTTCCTGACCAGTGGAGGAAGAGAGTGATGTCTGAAGTTCATTGCTCTGCATTGGCTGGTCATCCAGGTATTTTTGGTACTAGAGATCTGGTGAGTCGGTCTTTTTGGTGGCCCGCCTTGTCTCGTGATGTCAGGAATTTTGTGCAGTCCTGTGGGACTTGCTCCCGGTCTAAACCTTGTTCTCGCTCTAGTGGGTTGTTGATGCCTTTGCCGGTGCCCAAGAGGCCATGGACCCATATTTCAATGGATTTTATCTCTGATATGCCTGTCTCTCAGAGAATGACCGTTATTTGGGTGATTTGTGATAGATTCTCTAAGATGGTCCATCTTGTACCACTCCCTAAGTTGCCATCTTCCTCTGAGTTGGTGCCCTTGTTTTTGCAACAGGTAGTTCGCTTGCACGGGATTCCTGAGAACATTGTGTCTGACAGAGGAGTTCAGTTTGTGTCTAGATTTTGGAGGACTTTCTGTTCCAAGCTGGGAATTCAGTTGTCCTTCTCCTCTACGTTTCACCCTCAGACCAACGGGCAGACGGAGAGAACAAACCAGACTTTGGAGTCGTATTTGAGATGTTTTATTTCCGCTGATCAGGATGATTGGGTTTCATTTTTGCCCTTGGCCAAATTTGCTTTAAATAATAGAGCTAGTTCTGCCACTTTGTTGTCACCTTTTTTTTGTAACTTTGGGTTTCATCCTCGATTTTCTTCAGGGCAGGTGGAGCCTTCTGCCTGCCCAGGTGTTGAGACTGTGGTGGAGAGAATGCACCAGATCTAGGACCAAGTGGTAGATAAATTGTCTCTCTCCCAGGAAAAGGCCCAGCGGTTTTCCAACCGACATAGGACCATTGGTCCCCAGTTTAAGGTGGGTGATATGGTTTGGTTGTCATCAAAAAATATCGCTATGAAGGTGGCTTCTCCTAAGTTTAAGCTTAGATTTATTGGACCTTACAAGATTTTGGAGATTATTAATCCGGTCTCTTTTCGGTTGGCTCTTCCTGTCACGTTTAAGATTCATAATGTGTTCCATAAGTCCTTGTTGAAGAGGTTTGTTGGTTTGGGGTGGCACCTCCTGACCCTGTATTGGTTGAAGGTAACATGGAGTATGAGGTAGAGAAGATACTGGATTCCTGTCTGGCTAGACGGAGACTCCAGTATTTGGTTAAGTGGAAGGGTTATGGTCAGGAGGATAATTACTGGGTCTCTGGCTCTGATATTCATGCCGAAAGATTGGTGCGTGCCTTTCATCGGGCTCACCCGGATCACCCTGGTGGCATGGATGAGGGTTCGGTGACCCTTCCACAAGGGGGAGGTACTTTTGTGAGTTCATTTTTCCCTTCACCATTGAGGTCTGATGAACTCCCTCCTCTGGTGAAGGAAGGTAGTGAGACTGATTACCAAACACCTGGGCAGCTAGATGATAACTGGGTGGCTGGAATTGAGGACTGGATATAAGGCTGCCGACGCCCTTCTTCCTGGCTGGTGATTTTCCTGCTGGATTCTTGGAGACCAGTCTGATTTCTGCGTCTTAAAGCTAAGTTTTTCTGCTCTGCTTTGTACTCTTCAGTTTTGTTTTTGTTTTGCCTTGTTTTTTGGGAGTTCTGCCATCCCCGGCTGGGGGTGAGGTGAATTCCATTTTTGTCTCTGATCTTTTGATCTTTTGCTTTGTCTTCAGAATATACCTGAGTACTGGTAGAGTCTTTTGAAGCCTAGCGACTTCATGGCCTGTTTTTCCTATCAGTCGGTTGGCTCATTTTGATAGGGTTTTTGCGGATGGCAGACAGCAGCTTTCCTATCCTGTCCTATGTAGTTAGCTTGGGCCCCATCATTTGCTCAACCTATCTTTCTATCTGTGTTAGTGTTTTCATCTTGCTTCACCGTCATTATATGTTGGGGGCTGCCTATTGCTTTGGGGGCTGCTCTGGGGCAGTTTAGTTTTTCCCCTTTCTGTCTTTAGGCTATGTAGCTCTCCGGCTGTGATCGAGGGGTCTAGGGCACCGTAGGAACCCCCCACGGCTACTGCTAGTTGTTGTGGATAGGTTCAGGGGTCTGCAATCCGATAGCTGCCAACCTCTCTGGTTTTTCTGGACTTAGCTGGTATTTTGTTTTTTCCTCCTTCGGTGACTCATCATAACACCCACCTCCACCTTGCTGGCGTCTGAGTCGGAGAGGAGCTCTCTGGCTTTACTGATCCAGCCTCGGGCCCATCCATCTGGCCCATCAAGATTCACTCTCATTTTATCAGTCCATAAAACCTTAGAAAAATCAGTCTTTACATATTCCTTGGCCTAGTCTTGACGTTTTATCTTATGTTTCTTGTTCAAAGGTGGTTGTTTTTCAGCCTTCCTTACCTTGGCCATGTCCCTGAGTATGGCACACCTTGAGCTTTTTGATACTCCAGCAACGTTGCAGCTCTGAAATATGGCAAAACTGGTGGCAAATGGCAACTTGGCAGCTTTACGCTTGATTTTCCTCAATTCATGGGCAGTTATTTTGAGCCTTTTTTTATCAACACGTTTCTTGCGACCCTGTTGGCTATTTGCCATGAAACGCTTGATTGTTCGGTGATCACGCTTCAAAAGTTTGGCAATTTCAAGACTGCTGCATCCCTCTGCAAGACATCTTACAATTTTTGACTTTCATAGTCCGTCAAATCTCTCTTCTGACCCATTTTGCCAAAGGAAAGGAAGTTGCCTAATAATTAAGCACACCTTATCTAGGGTGTTGATGTCATTAGATCACACCCCTCATTACAGAGATGCAATCACCTGATTTACATAATTGACAGTTGGCTTTCAAGCCTATACAGCTTGGTGTAGGACAACATGTATAAAAAGGATGATGTAATCAAAATACTCATTTGCCTAATAATTCTGCACACAGTGTATATGGGGCCCATCATATACTAGAGCATCATATGGGGTTCATTATTTATGGGGAATCACATGGAGCCCATTATATGAAGCATTACATATGGGGACCAGTATATTTGGAGCATTATATGGGGCTCATCATACACTGGAGCATTATAAATGGGGCCCAATATACACTGGAGCATCATATGGGGCCCATTATATATGGAGCATTATATAGGCCCATCATACACTGGAGCATCATCCATGGGGACCATCATACACTGGAGCATTATAAATGGGGCCTATCATACACTGGAGCATCATATAGGGGGCCCATTATACACGGGAGCATTGTAAATGGGGCCCATCATACACTGGAGCATCATATACGGGGCCCATTATACACTGGAGCATCATATGGGGCCCATTTTATATGGAGCATTATACAGTATAGGCCCATCATACACTGGAGCATCATCCATGGGGGTCCAGCATATACTGAAGCATTATGTGGAGCTCATCATATACTGTATGGAACATTATATGGGATAAATTATTTATGGAGCAATATATGGGGATCATTATTCTGTATAGTGCACTATGTGGTGGCAATAATACTGTATGGTGGAATATACTGTCCAGTTTTTGAGATATTGTAGAATTTAAAATAGATACCACTCATGTAATGTAAGAAGTGAACTATTTGTCATTGTACTATACCTATATTTCTCTGCCGTATCGGAGCATCATGAATTGTGGTATGTGTTAAAGGGGCCCACTGGGACTTTTTGGCCTGGGGCCCACGAAAACCTGGAGCCAGCCCTGCCCCCCCACAACTTTAGCCAAATAACCCCCAGTTTTTTTTTAAACACAAACTTTATTTCAAATTTTCATAAACAATGCACCGTTTCATATATTAAAACGTATTTCCAATAAACAGACAATAACTTAGCCTATCCTCCTCCCATCCAACCCTCCCTTAAGCTAACCCTAGTCATCGTACATTTTCGGTAACCCCCCCTCGCAACTTCGCACACACTATATGCCTAGACCACTTGGAAAACACAGATTATAATCACCACCTCTGTGATATAGCACCACGTGTTTTATCCCCCCGTCCCAACCCGGATCTTACACCTCACCTTCATTAATCACCTTCAATTTCCCCAAAGTGCCATGGATATCTTCCAATATATACCATTCTGTATACTTAAAGGGAGTTACTATTTTCCTTATTTCCTCTTCACCGCACTGTTGTACTATGAAATTCCTCCATTTTTTGAAAAATTTACCCGTCAGGCCCTCCTTATTCCTTTCCGCCTCCAGCTGTTCGATTCTGAGTAATGATTTAATCTGCCTCAACGCCTCTTCCTCTGACGGCACACTTCCTTCAAGCCATTTGGACAATAAAGCCCTTTTGCCTATCATAGCCACTCCATGGAACAATTTTGGTAATTTGGGCCTCTGGTCCCCCCCTCCTGCTATTATTTGCCCCTTGTTCCTATAATGGAAGATCCACAGCAATGGATCCAGTTCGACTTCCACACTCCCCACTTTTTGTATAAATGTTTGCAATCTTTTCCAGAATTTCTGGCTCTCTGGGCATTGCCAGATCCCATGAAACAGGTCCGTTTTTGACCATTTACATTTGGGACATTGGATCACTCTGTTTATCTGTTGTGTATTTGGGATGTTAAAACCATAGATTGCTCTATGCATCAACCGAAATTGTGTATCCCTCCACCCTTCATTAATCACCTCCTTCCTCATCGTCATCCACCCCTGCAATATCTTGTCCCCTACTTCGACGTCCTCTAATTGTCTTGCCCATGCTCTCCAGATTTGTTCTGGGCATATTGGAATCAAAACCTCCCTCATAGCTTTATATAAAGCTGAAATAGTGTTCTCATGTCGATCTTTCATAATAATTCGGTCCATGTCATTCGTCACCTGTTCCATACTAACATCCCTCAATTGTAACATTAACCCTTTTTCTATCTGTTTGTATTGAAGGATTTGGAATGTGGATAGCCCATATTTTGTCACGATTTCCTGGTATGTCAGCCATCTATTTTCCGTTTCATGTAATAGATCCGTCACCCCTTCTATCCCCTTATTCCTCCATTCTGAAAATAATTTATTGTCCCTTCCCGCTGGGAAATCTGGGAATTTCCATATATTGAGATGTTTGGAGATTCTCCAGGACAAACCGAATTTTTTCCTCACTGCTTTCCAAGCCATCACCGTATCTCTACATACCAGTGAGTGTTTGATTTTCTTCGGTATGTTAGCCAATGACGTGTGAAGTAATGCCCCTAAATTCCAGGGTTTACAAAACTCACTCTCTAAACGTATGTCTGAGTGCCCGTTTGTCTTCCTTAACCAGTCTATGGCGTGTCTCATCAGGCATGCCAAGTTATACCCTCTAATATTTGGCATTTTGATGCCTCCTTTTTCCAAAGATTGCATTAATTTTTCCGTTTTGATTCTTGGTCTTTTCCCCCTCCACAAGAATGTCGAGAATGCTTTATTCAGTCTATTTATGTCTGTATGCTTCAATAACATGGGGATTGTCTGCATTGGGTAGAGTAACTTTGGAAAACTCATCATCTTCAAAAGATGATTTCTACCTAGCAATGATAGCTGTAGCCCTTCCCACATCCTTAGTTCCCGTTCTATTTTCTTTATCAAAGGTTTGTAGTTCAATTCGTATATCGACGCTGTTGTACGTCCCATCTGTATTCCCAAATATTTAAGGTGAGACCGTGCTATCGGTATCCCAGAGATGCCATCTCTTGTTCCATCGGCAACCATCAATTGCATCTTTTGCTCACACAGAAACAAAATTTCACACTTTGCTCTGTTCAATTTAAAGCCTGATAAGCCCCCAAACTCCTCTCTCTGTTTTATCACTTTTGGGAGATCCCTCTGAGGGTTGTTCATAAATAGTATGATATCATCCGCAAATAGGGCTGAACACAATTGTTCCTTCCCGACCCTAATACCTTCGAAACAATCTCCTTCATTTAACAGTCTAGACAATGTCTCAATGGCCAGATTAAACAGGAGGGGTGACAGTGGACATCCCTGTCTAGTCCCCTTGCTCAATGGGAAAGATCTTGACAGGAACCCGGGCGTCGCCACCCTCGCCTGAGGATTCGCATACAATACCCCTATGAATGTACGAAAGGCTCCCCTTATCCCCATGTTATCTAGTACCGTCTCCAGCCATGTCCACCCCACGCTATCAAACGCTTTTTCAGCATCAAGTGTGACCATGGCTGGACACTCCTCCTTTCAAAGATCCCTATGTCTAATGGCATCCATTACCAGCATAGCCCTCCGCACATTCGTCACCGCTGCCCTCCCCTTAACGAACCCCGATTGTGCCGGTGATATTAAATTTGGTAGTATCTCCGCCAATCTATTGGCCATCAATTTGGCCAAGATTTTGAGATCTTGGTTTATTAATGAGATTGGCCTATAGTTTGCTGGGTTGTCTAGATTTCTGTCCCCCTTGGGTATCAATTTTATGTACGCAGTGTTAAGGTGTCCCGAAATTCCACCTCCTCTCATTATTTTGTTATACATTCTAGTCAGGATCGGTGCTACCTGCTCTCTCATTACTTTATAAAATTCCCCATTAAACCCGTCAGGTCCCGGTGCCTTGTGTACGTTCAGATCTCCTATTGCCGTCTGTACTTCTTCTAATGTTATTTCTGCGTTCAATCTAGACAGCTCTTCCGTATTAATTTGCATGAGTTTTATGTTTTTCAACCAGTCATTTTCCCTGCCAACGTCTCTTCCCCCTTACTATATAATTTTGCATAGTAATCCCCCAGAATCTCAGTAATCTCTTGTGGGCTTGTCGATTTGCTCCAGTCAGGTCTAGTCATGTTAGTTATCAAAGTCATTGGTCGTCGACCTTTTGCCAGATTGGCCAATAGTCTCCCTGCCTTATTGCCAAATTTGTGTAAATCAACTTCCTGTTGTGATCGTATCAGATCCTCCCTTTTCCCCGCCCAAGATTGAAATTCCTGTCTTGCTGCTTTCCACTCCTCTTTTGCCTCTTGTGTCTTGTTTTCTAGATACCATGTGTACTTCTCTCTGAGGGCCTCACTTGCAGCCTGGTATTGTTTGTGGGTATGTTTCCTAAGTTTAGCTACATGTCCCATCAATCTTCCCCTTAATACTGTTTTTGCTGCTTCCCAAAACAACATTATATCCGCCTCATGTTCACTATTGGTTCTGCTATAGTCTTCCCACCATTCGTTCAGTGTTTTGGCAAATTCCTTGTCTCTAAGTAGAAACGACGGAAACCTCCACAAGTAGTCCGTCCCCCTCAGTGTTGTATCAGTGATTTCTAGAAGCACAGGGCTGTGATCCGATATCACCATATCTCCAATAGCCACATCCCTTACCTTATGCATCAGAAATTGGTCTACCAAAATGTAATCAATCCTGGACCACGCTTCGTGTGGATGCGAGTAGTGAGAATATTCCCGGTCATTTGGGTGAAGCATTCTCCAACTATCTTTTAAATTTGTGTCCTCCAAAAGCTTGACCATTAATCCTTTTACCTCCCTGATCGGTCTGCCGTCGTCTCTACTATATCTCTTATCTTCCCCCCTTGAAACCACTGCATTAAAGTCCCCTCCGACTATCCGTTTGAGTTCTGTGTCTTTTCCCAATTCAGTAGTGATAAAGTTAAAAAATGAAGTTTGTTCATTGTTAGGGGCGTATATGTTATATATATATCAAACTCTCCCTGTGGACTGGTAAGCTTAATGTGAATATACCTCCCTTCTTCATCATTGATCTGAGACACTATCGTGTGATTAAAATTTTTGTTAATTAGAATCATCACCCCTGCCTTTCGTCCCAGGGAGCCTGACCCAACTACTTTTCCCACCCATAGTTTCTGCATACGGAAGAAATCCCCCTGGGGTAGGTGTGTCTCCTGTAGTAATGCTATATCGACTTTCAGTCTTTTGAGTTGCCTCAATATCATCATGCGTTTATGTGGTGACTTCAGTCCTTTCACATTCCATGTCACTATTCTAACCATTGTCCCAATTTCTCAAGTATTTCACGTCGACATGTGGTCTTTCATATGTGTGGTGTTGTGACCCCTCCAAGCGTTCGGTGCGCCTATAACGTTGCTTTCCCTGAACCCATCTGCTCATCCTAAATCTATTATCAACTAACAACCCCTCAACTGTCCCCCCCTTTACAGTCAATCGTCTCTTCACTTCCATTTTTTCTGTGATGCTCCTGGCTCCGCAACTCCCTCTCAGCTCACTGATTAGTAATTACCCATAGCCTATCCCCCATTCTTCTGCTCCCCACTATATCAAGGCAAGGCCTTCTTGGTCAATAATCTTGTCAACATACAATACCCCTTCCCTCCTTTCCCATACACCTTGTTTGGTGCCTCTGAACCCAATCTCCCTCTCCTTCCTAACGATATGGTCCTCCCAGCACCCAATAGAGAGATTTGGAAGAGAATCCCGGACCCCCATGAACGCCAAAGCTCCTCTACCCCCCAGAGTATGCAGGATCCCAGGATCCATAGAGACCAAAGAGGAGGGGAGAATCAAAGAGAAGATGTAAGAAAAGGAAAAAAAAAATGTCCACCTCTACTTTTCGTCATTCCCCCCCCCCATAGGTCCCCCAGTTCGGTCCAAAATGATATATCTTCTCCTTAGAGTCTCTCTCAAGGCGCTCCCCTGCCCCGGTCTCCAGATTTGCGTGGCGGCGATCTTCTTTCCTTGGGATTCCTCATATGGAGCTCCTTCCCCTCCTCTCTCCTCTCCCTCCATTCGTTCCGGCCCTCTTCTCGAACCTCCTCCTCACTTTCCCCGCATCGACCACCCCTCCTCCCCGAAGATTCTCTTGTCTGGTCACTTTCCTCCGCCTCCTCCATCCATCTCTCCGCCTCTTTCAAGTCCTTTGTCACAAAAAAGGATCCATCTTGTCTTGTCACTCTCAGTAGGGCAGGGTAGAGCAACTGGAACTTTATACCTTTGCGGTACAGTGTAGTGCAGATCTTGCTGAAGGTCTTCCTTTTCCGGGTGACCTCTGCCGAATAGTCTCCAAATATCAATACTTTATGTCCTTGTAAAAACAATGGGATCCTCCTTCCTCTAAATGCTGGCAGCAACTCTTCTTTGTCCTTATATTCCAGGTATTTTATTATGACTTGGTGCGGTCTGGCTGTTCCAGTCGCCCCCGCATTGTCTTCCTTCCCGCTCGTTCTCCACATGCCTGGATTCTCTCTTACAGGTCCCACTCTGTGCACTCTTTCCACTCTGCAATTATGTGTCAGACCCAGCACCTTGGGGAGCTCTATTTCACAAATGTTATCCAATTGTCGCATGCTTATAGATTCCGGCAGCCCCACCAGCCTTAAATTGCTTCTCCTGGATCGGTTTTCCAAATCCTCCAGTTTGTCTTTTATAGCCTGGGAGCCCTCCGACATCTCCTTCAACTGCTCCTTTAATGTTATCACCTCGTCCTCTGCAGCTGATATTCTTTGTTCCGCCTCTGCCATCCTGGTTCCCTGCTGTGTGACCTGTTCTTTAATGGAGGATAGCGCAGCCCCCACCATAGCCTCCAGGGACTCTTTTATCCTGTCTGCCAGGTGCGTTGCCACTGCCCCAGCCAAACGGTCATAGTCTATCTGCATGTGTTATCTGGCTGCGCTGCTGGGCTGCCGACTTTTCGTTCTGCCTCTCCCCTTCCTCCTCCACCAGGCTCTGCTCACCTTCCTGCAGACCGCTGTATCCCGCGTCTGCCGCCATTTTATGGTCCCATGCTGTGTGGTCTCCCTCTGCAGCTCCTTGCTTTAAGTGCTTGCCGCCACTCCGGAGAAGGTACCGCTCCATATACCGATATCTCCTGCTCCCTGCCTCTCGCTTTCCACTGTCTCTCGCGGCCGTGGGGTGTTCTGTGTCGGTCTTTGTAGCTGAGGATTGCACGGAGCTCTGTCTCCTGCGTCCTCACATCAGAGCGCCGGAACCGGAAGTCCAACCCCCAGTTTTTAATGGGTAACTATTATTATAAAGTAAATTAAAGTTGACAAGCTTAAGTAATAAGAATTGATGGCGTTGGTATTGCAATGGGCATTTTAGTTGTGTTTACAGTCCTCCACTCCCAGCCGACTTTTCTTCCCCATTGACTTGCACTGGGTTTCGTGTTTCAGTCGGACCTTCGACTTTTCCCGATATTCGGCCGATTTCGTTCGACTCGACTTTTGAGAAAGTCGGGTGACCCGAAAAAAGGTTATGTCGCTCATCTCTACTCCCAAGGCCTCCTTCTCTCCTCCACACTTATTCGCTCCTCACCCAACCGCCTCCAAAACTTCTCCCGAATTGTCCCCATCCTCTGGAATTCTTTGCCCCAACACGTCCAGCTATCAACCACACTCGGATCCTTCAGACGGAACCTGAAAACCCATCTCTTCAGGAAAGCCTACAGCCTGCAATGATCCCCGCTGCCCCCTCACCACTACTGAAGCTACCACCTCACCATCACTGGAGCTGCTGCAACCCCCCCAACCTTCTGTCGCCTTCCCCATCCTGTAGAATGTAAGCCCGAAAGGGCAGGGTCCTCTCCCCTCTATATCAGTCTGTGATTGTTTGTTTACTGTAAGTGATATCTGTAATTTGTATGTAACCTCTTCTCATGTACAGCACCATGGAATCAATGGTGCTATATAAATAAATACTAATAATAAAAATAATAATATTGCACTCATTTCTTGACAGACCGCAGCATGGCCATTAGTTAGAAGCTGCTAATGATCTTTGGAGCAGGTAAGTTTTCCCTGAGTGGTACATATTGGGCCGTCTGAAGACTGAGTTTAGTCTAGGACAATTTGTCTGCACTACTAATTAACAGCAGTTACAATACCAAACTAAGGCAGTCCCTAATAGGAGAAAAACACAAGAATTATACTGTATTTTCACATACTATCTATTCCTGACACTGGAGTGGCTTATAAACTTACCAAGTATATAGTTTGAGGTCTGGGATCTGCCAATATGTGGCTAGTTTTCTGGCTGTTTCGGATAACATGATACGTGATTTTAGGGTTTTCTTCATCTAGTCCCGCTTGAATATAAGTCAATATTAAATAGTCTCCTGATGAGTCGCCTTTGGTGAGGATGAAACCCGTAGAAAAGAGAGGCTTGGAGAGTGAGTGTGCATATGTCACCTCACCCTATATACTGAGATGTGGGATATTTGTTTTTTCTATTAGTAACCTTCTGACTAACCTTCAGGGGGTGAATTATGGGTATAGATTTACATTTGGAAGTAATAAAGTTTAATTTTATCCTTTTGTCAGCAAACATGAGGAATAACAAGAGATAATCCCTTTAAGAAGATCCAGGTTTGGTTAAAGCGATTCCAACATTCTGAACAAAAAAGGGTTCTCCCATATGTGACATCGCTGATGTTTATTAACAGTTGATTTCCAAGTAAAATATTTACCACATTAAGAAAATAAAAAAGGCTTCTCCCCTGTGTGACTGCTCTGATGGCGATCAAGAAGCGCTTTCTGGCTAAAACATTTCCCACATTCTGAACATGAAAAAGGCTTCTCCCCTGTGTGAGTTCTCTGGTGTCTAACAAGATTCCCTTTATGGATAAAACATTTCCCACATTCTGAACATGAAAAAGGCTTCTCCCCTGTGTGAGTCCTCTGGTGCCTAACCAATGTTGAGTTACGATTAAAACATTTCAAACATTCTAAACATGAAAAAGGCTTCTCCCCTGTGTGAATTCTCTGGTGAACAACAAGGTCTGATTTCTGTTTAAAACATTTCCTACATTCTGAACATGAAAAAGGCTTCTCCCCTGTGTGAATTCTCTGGTGACTATCAAGCTCTGATTTCTGTTTAAAACATTTCCTACATTCTGAACATGAAAAAGGCTTTTCCCCTGTGTGAATTCTCTGGTGAACAACAAGGTCTGATTTCTGATTAAAATATTTCTCACACTCTGAACAGGAAAAAGGCTTCTCCCCTGTGTGAGTCCCCTGGTGCCTAACCAATTTTGAGTTACGATTAAAACATTTCCCACATTCTGAACAGGAAAAAGGCTTCTCCCCTGTGTGAATTCTCTGGTGGTATACAAAATGTGATTTAGATGTAAAATATTTCCCACATTCTGAACAGGAAAATGACTGATTTGCGTTAGGAGCAGTTTGTTTTTTATTGCCTCTTTTGTGACTTTGGTTTTCCTTAGTAGTCAGTAATGAATCAGAAGATGGGACCTGTTTCATAGGATCAGATGACAGATCTTTGCTGTGAATGGATGATGATATATCTGGAGTAATAGCAATCACTTCATTTGTATCTTGTAGGATATTAAGATCATCAGATTTAAAAACTGAAGATGTCAGCTGTCCCTCTGATCTCCTGGTACAGTCATCTGCTAACATAATAAAATAGTACTTTTTAATAAAATATCCTTGAGTTTTATATTTTTGAACATTTCTACTTCACTTGATATTTTTATGGACAGTTTATGTAACAAAAACTTAAATTTACAAAACAATGACAGTTCACAGTCTAATAGAAAACCTTGTTGGATGAGCCAGTAGTGTGCGGTGTTCAACTGTTGGTTCATTCTGCCTCCCAAATGTCAAATATAAAGAAACTAATCAATGTTATGTAGGCGAAAATAATACCAATTCTCATCTCACAAAAAACAAGTCCCCACTCAGGTCCATCATCTGTCAATGGAAAAACAGAGGTTCCCGCACTATTAGTGGCTCAAAGGCTGCTGAAAAGCAACAAGGTTTCCATAAACCAATCCGGCAAAATCCGCTCTCACTTCGGAGTCTTGCAGTGTGCGCAAACAACATTTAGGATCCCTGTATTTAGCAATACTACAGTGAGAAGAACCCACTTAATTTGTGGTGTGTGTCTCCTGGAGCACAATCTGGGCACTATGTGCTGGGTAATAAAATGGCAAATGTGTAATTTTCACTCTCCAACATCCACTGCGTGTTAATTTCCAGAAAGTGGCTGTGGAGTCAAAATATTCACTCCTCCTAAGGATTATAACCCTCAGTGAATTAATTTATAAAATGGAATCACTTTATGGGGATTTCTACTATTCTGGTTTCTGTCATTTAGTTATATTAGGGCTTCTGCATATGGTGTGTCCAATCTCATCTGGGATCTGTTCCTGCTGTCCAGCTGGAGTAATCTGGTCCCTACTTCAGCCAATTGGAAAGTACCACACCCTACTAAAGCTCAAAGCACATGGCCGGAATCTGCCAGATACAGCGCTGTTCTCCTCTGGTTCAGTCCTCTGTGCTCAGCTTGCGGCTTGTGTATTTGTTTCCTGCTGTGACCGTGGCCCGTTTACTGACTACTCTTGTGTCTTCTGATTCTGTGTTCTGTCCTTCTGGTTCTGACCCAGCTACCTGACTATTCTTCTTGCCATCTAACACCACAGAATAGCAGGTAACACCATGGTCCAAGCCTAGGGGTCCCTGTGTAAGTCCAGATTCCATGTAAGGGTGTTATAGGGCGATGAGCAAGGCAATCCTTGGGATATGGAGAGTAGAGAAGATAGAGCCAAGCATGTTCATGGTGGACATCTTTTGAGCTGCCAGGTGACCATGAACAGAGCTCCCAATACATTGTGTCTGTAAACTATTCCAGCTAGATCTGCATTCAAATAGCTAAATATATATAACAAAAATGGGGCGCACCAACTGTACCAATCACAAATATATAAATGAAGGTTTAGGTGCAGCAACAGTGGAATAATAAACATGAGAAGAGAAGAAAAAGAACCACTGCAAATAGCGCACACTGAACCAGTACAAAAACAATGTTTTATTGATGCAGCAATACAATTAAAAACATAATAAAAACATATGAAGCATCCCACAATATATAACAGTGAAGTATGGCATATCACAATTATAGATTATGCTGTAATAACCTGTATATCAACCATGTGGTCCAACCTCACTGCAATAAATCACAACAACCACCCCATAAACCTGCTCATGGAGACCAAGGGCCCTAATATTGCACAATCACTGCATGAAATAATTCCATGCATGTGTCCCTAAATATTCACTGGTTAGGGCACACAGGCCATAATAAGCCAACAGCAATATGGCCAATGCCCACAATCCAATATTCAATTGTACCACACAAAAATTACTCCAGAGCAACCAATGATAAGGTCGCAGTGAAAATACAGCTATAACCAAGTGGGTGCTACACCCAGGATCATACCCCACGCGTATCGCCGCAACCCATGCGGCTTCATCAGGGGAGCTAAATAGCTAAATGGCGCTCCTTCCCTTCTGAAGACTTCCATGTGCCCAGACAGTAGTGTACAATTGTATGTAGGGATTAGTGCGAAGCTGGAAAATAATTTGTAAGATCCATTTGTTTCCTATTATCCTTTGTGAAGAATTCCAAACTTACCACCACATAAAGTGACACACGTCAGATATTAATAATGGGGCCTGATTAGGAACTACTGAAATGATCAAACTCCACAGTCTCCATCAGTAATAAATGAGCAGCTAGTGGTGAAACCTCTCTGGGGTAATTAGCGTATGGGTCTCGGAGACTTCACAATCTATACTATCCTAAGCTCCAATAATATTTTCTGTCAGATGAGTTTCAAGAAGAAATATTAGGCATTTAAAGAGAACTGTGTATAAGGCCGGTTTCACACGTCCAGATATTTTCGGTACCGGAGATGTCCATGTGTGTAATACTTGTGGTACATGTGTGACAACTGTGTGCAGCATCAGTACCACATGGACGGTCGGAAGGGAAGAAGCGCTACAGTAAGCGCTGTTCACCGGCGGCAGGTGCTGAAGACGCTCTCATCATTCTCCTCTGCTCTGTCGGCAGGGAGAATGATGAGAGTTATATTAAAGTCAGAATGATGACAGCAGGTGGCGGCTTTTGGGACTATTATTCCCATCAACCTACACCTGCTGCTAAGAACAGTGACAGCAGGAGCGGATGATGGGAGTATTCCTCACATTTAAAAAACTGCATGGGGTCCCCCCATTTTTGACAACAAACCTTGCTAAAGCTGACAACTGGGGGATGGTATTCTCAGGCTTGTAAGGGGCCAGCCTAAAAATAACAGCCCGCAGCTGCCCAGAAAAGGCACATCTATTAGATGCGCCAAATCTGGTGCTTTTCCCGGCTCTTCCCACTTTCCCTGTAGTGGTGGCAAATGGAGTTCATATTTGTGGGGTTGATGTCACCCTTGTATTGTCTGGTGACATCAATTCCACGGCTTAGTAATGGAGAGGTGTCTATAAGACACCTATCCATTACTAATCCTATAGTTATATGGTAAAGACACAGCCAGAATAAAGTCTTATATTAGAAATAAAACAAAACACAGTTTTCATTTTTTATTTAACAATAACACAGAGAATTAGCTTGAACTGTGGTGACCTCATCACTGGCTATTTCCCACAGTCCTGAGGTCACTGCAGTTCAGCCTGGCTGGAAACCTCGATGATGTCACTTCTGGTTAATGATGTTGTGCTTGCAGCAGCTCATTCACCAGTGGTTCTCTGCCTGCATGGTCGCATCTTGGCACCGTCCAGGTTGAAAACGAATTATCCCCCAGACATGGATTACGGCGTGGGACAGAGCGACAGACAGGTATGGTATATTGTTGTATTTTATTTTTATTACAGAATGAGGTCTTCGGTGGAAATAGGCGTTAGGTGAGTATAACTGTGTTTGTTATTTTTAAATAGAAAAGGAAAACTGTTTAGTTTTATTGCTAATAAAAGGCTTTATTCTGGCTGAGTCTTTATTTTCCATGTAGCCAGGGCCGGACTGGGAGTGAAATTCAGCCCTGGCATTTGTAAGACCACAGGCCCACGTCTTGTACCCTCTGTAATCTTGCTCTCTAGATAGTCTAATACAGGTCCGCGGCCTACAATCACAACGTTTAGTGTTGTGGAGCTGCAGAGCTGACAGCCACTGAATTATGGCCACTTTAGATGGGCCAATAATCATGAAATGTGGGATTGTAAGAGCGCGGCTTCCTGATTATCGGCTCATTTCAATAGGTCAGTAATCACCTGATGGAAGGAAAAATGATTATTAGTCACGGCTTAAAAATCCAGGTTCTTGGTGGCACATTGCTCGGGGTAAACAGGACATGCGCTCCTGAGAACAGGACAGTCTACGTGCACAGAACATATTACCAGTCGCTGTGTGCACAGAGAAGTGCGTCCTCCTGTGTGAACAGGCCGTAGAGGACACTGACTGACGTGTATATGGCTGGTCGGTGGTCGTGGACATGCTGGAGCACAGGAATGACAGGAAAGTCTCAGTCAGACGGCCGTTTCTCACGTCCATGTTCTGTCTGTGGTTTTCATTATTTCTCTTCCATTATAGTCTATGGTGCTGCTCACAGGCTCATGTTCTTGCAGACTGTGTCTCCCCAAATAAAAATCAGACATTTTCATTTTTAATTGTTGTCACAGACACAATCCCCTCCACAAGTCTCTGAACCTGCGCCGATCACAGACCCCACATAGATCGCCCCAGTGCACACTCTGCGCGGATTAACACTGTAATGTATAGGAGAAGATTTTCATTCATTTAGTTTTTTTCATACGTGAAAATCACTAAAGTTCCCGTCTGGGGGCAGCACCCATCACCGGCCCATGTGTAGTGACCCATTAACCAGTTTATCGCTGCCTTGCCTTCCTTATAGAAGCAGCAGAGACTGGACAGATGGTTTTCATGCTGGGATGCCTGTATTTTGTGGCTGCAGAACCAAGGTAAGGGGATGTGCACACATCTTTGTCAGGCGGATTGAAGAAGCGCCACAAACCTGCCGCTAAACATGAACGTAGTGCACGGCAATGGAAAACCACATTGCTGTACCCGCTCCGTCTGTTACGTCTTTTATCTGCTTCAGTGCTTGGAAACTGAGGCCATTAATAGAAGTAGCACATTCTGTCACCTGCAACTATAATAGAAACTATCGAGAAAAGACGCCGGTGGCACAAAAGACATGGCGCCTTCAGGTAAAAGACCGGAGACACTTTCCTGAAGCAGCTCTGCCCCCTGAAATAAAACTGTGTGCACATACCCTAGATACAAACACAAGGCTACAGCACCCTGCAAACACTGAGTACAAGAATCATTCTAAGGCCGGGGTCACACTAGGGTGTGTGATGCGAGAAACAACACCCAGCACTGCCACCGGCACTCGGACCGGAGCGTGCGGCTACATGGATTTCTAAGGGCCAATGCAGACGGCCATATATATCCTCTGATCTGAGAGAATCGGCCAATTATACTGTACAGCTGACACTTGGATCAGGATCTGACCCGAGTGTCAGCACAGTGTGGTCCGATTGTCTAGGATGAGAGATTCAGAGAACACTGAGGAAAAGATGGAGAACAAACTCTTCTCCATTGTGTCATCGGAGTGCAGTCCAGTGTTTTCCACGCACTCATTGTATTGCATTACTGAGCGTGATCAGAATATCATACGTTAACAACATATAACGCATGTTCCAACCCCATGGATAGAGACAAACACCTCGGTCGCCTCAGAAAGTCCTTTTTGAGTCAGGGCTACCATCCAAGAACAATAGAAAACCAAATTACAAGAGCCACCAGAATATCAAGGAATCACCTGCCACATTACAAAGCTAAAGAAGAAAATAACCGGGAGCCTCTAGTGGTCACCTACAACCCAAATCTGGAGGTGCTAAAGGGAGCGGCACGGGAATTACAACCTTTACTACAAAACGATGCCCGATTACAATCCATGTTTCCAGACCCCCCACTACTGTGTTTTAGGCAGCCCCCTAATCTAAGAAGCATCATTGTCAGAAGCTCCCTGTCCTCTCCAACAGCTGCAGGAACCTTTCCTTGCAACCAGAAAAAATGTAAAACCTGTCCATTTATAATGACCACGGACAAGATAAAGATCCCCAACTCACATCAGGACTACAAGATCCCAGGTACTCTCAGCTGCATCACATCTAATGGGGTGTACTTAATTATTTGTACTAAATGTCCATCTGGGGGGTCTGTATGTGGGGAGAGACCAGGCAAACACTGAGAACAAGGATGAATTCTCATTGCCACACAATAAGAGAAAAAAGAAGGGATCTACCTGTGGCAAAACATTTTTGTATCCCCGGTCATAGCATGATGGACATTAAATTACTTGTATTAAAAGGTAACTTCAACTCTCAGAGAGACAGGAGGGTCTGGGAGTATAAATTTATGACAACTTTTGACACACTCAGTGCAGGAATGAATGTGTCGCATGGATTTATGTCTTTTTACATCAATTAAGGAATTTGCTCTTCAGACCTTCTGGGGTCATCACACAACACAGAACCAGATCCCAATCAGAGGGCAATAAAACCTTCACACTCCTAATCTATAAACTGTTCCAATATTTATGACAATTCTGCTAAATGTTACTTGTCTTGTCTGTTGCGTTATTTTTGTGCTGTTTTGTGTATAAATATGTGATTTTTCAGATGTTGCATTAGTCTAGCCTGATGAAGAGACCTGAGGAGTCTCGAAAGCTTGCAATGTGCTACCACCTTTTCAGTTAGCCATTAAAAGGTATCAACCACTGAGGACTCTCAATTCTAAATATTCTTTTATCTACTGGCTAACACGGTACAAAGTTATATATCTTTCCTGTATCAAAGTCATTTGAACAGTTTTGGGTGGAGGAGAATGTTGTGGTCTAGAGGCAAAATGGTGATCATGGAAATACGGCCGGACTACACCACCGATAAAGCAGCCACAGCCGGTGACTGAGAGGAATCTGTGACGTCTCTGCATTCAGTGGTTACTACTCACCTGGGTAGTCATATGTGGGAATCTCCTCTTTACACCATTCATCACCCCTCACATATGTCTCTGTAGTATTAGTATGGGTCAGATCTTCACCCTGAAACAAATATTGTAAGAGTCACCGACAGATGGAGAAGTCCCATCTATGATCAGCTCTAATCCTGCCATCTCCACCGCTCTCATTACACAAGTATAAAACATATAATACTGGTGGATAAAACAAGACTGAGCACAAGACCTTCACAGCCGTCTACACATCATAGGGGAGATCTCCTGACACCTTCTCTCCATCTACCTGATGATCCTGAGGAGCACTGGGATCTTCTTGGTTACAGTCCTGTGGAAGAAGAGGACGGGGACATCTCTCTGGTGTTGTCCTCTTACTGGATAGATCTGGAGGAAACACATACAGGGACTGAATTCATTCTCTACATACAGATAATTATAGGCCGTGTGTATTTAGTCCTGTCTATTACCTGGTGATGTGAGGGGCTGGGGAACCTCCATTATGACGTTCTTGTACAGATCTCTGTGTCCTTCTAAATACTCCCACTCCTCCATGGAGAAATAGACGGCGACATCCTGACACCTTATAGGAACCTGACACATACAATGATACCGTCATCCCCCGATCCCTTCATAGTGTTACTGTATAATGTCCCAGCATTCCCAGCAGTGTCACCTCTCCAGTCAGCAGCTCAATCATCTTGTAGATGAGTTCTAGAATATTCTGGTCATTGATGTCCTCATGGATCAGGGGGTGAGGTGGAGGCCCCGTGATTGGGCTCAGGGGTCTTCCCCATCCCTCAGACACAGGGTCCTGACAGCGATCACTAGAGGTCTTCACCACTGTGTAATCCTGGTAATGGAGAGACACATTAATAAATCTCACTCCAGACATTTCCAGAGTCCTCACCTCTCCAGTTCTGTCCATCTGTTATTCCCATAGATAAGAATGATGTAATGTGACGTCATCAGAATCTCTCACCTCTCCAGTGAGACGGAAGAGGATCTCTAGGGTGAGGTGTAACATCCTCTCCGCCATCTTGTCTCTGTCCATATCCATCCTTGATGGGTAAATCAGGAAAATTCTCTTCTGTAGAAGATCTTCACTGAGAGGATCCGATATTGTAGAGACCTGAATGAGAAGAAGATGATCCGATGTAACATCATAAGAATCCTGTGTAATAATACAATTACTGGAGATAATAAGGGAAACATAGGAGGAGATTTATTATCTTACAGGGTTTAGTTTTCTTCCCTGACATCTACTAATAAAACCTATATATTTAGGCCACAGACAACAAGCAGTTTCCTCCTCGGAGTCGGCAGCTGAACACGTTCCTCATAGACTCATCTTCCATAACGCTAATTCTCCTCTCATTACCGACACTGGAATCGGCATTAGCAATACTGCAGGAGATATTCATTACACGCGACATGAGAAATAACTCCTTCATGATGAGGACGACATCTTCATCTTCTACTGCGGCTCTAGAGACAGATGTGGCCAGAGTCGGTCACTGCCTCCATCCCCACCGGCCGTCTATATGAAGGTTTCCCGTCTTCCCCGCACTGGAATCTTCTCTCACGTTAGATCTCAGCTCTGAGTCACACACAGAAGTTTGAGGCTTTTCTGGAAGAACAGGACAGGAGAGATCTGAGGCCGATGTCTCCATGTACAGGGTTTCCCCTCGGGATAAGAGGCTTTTCTATCCCTTTCCCCCAATTAGAGGGGACACCTGTGGATATCGGGGACTTTACCGTCTGCAGTCCTGGGGGGATTTACTCGGTAACGTGGACGTTGGACAAACGTCACCATCAATTCCCATCAGAGTGAAGGAACATCGCTCCTCTATTCAGCTCTATGGATCCAGGATGAAATCCACTGCGGCCCCTGCAAGAAAAGAGCGAAGTCTGGTGAGACCCCCGAGGCCGGAGATTTCTACAGCTGCTCTGTGCGCACAGGACCTGTGATGAGGTCACAGGAGGGGAGGAGTCAGGGGTCACATGATCAGGGGCCTCAGTGTGTGCAGGACTCTGCTGTGCTGGTTGTCATGGTGCTGGATGAGGGGAAGTTTATGTGTGGGGTCAGGAGGGGTTTACAGGGTGGATGTAGCAGAGCCGTGTGTGTACGAGGTGCACGGAGCGGAGCCGTGTGTGTACGAGGTGTACGGAGCGGAGCCGCGTGTGTACGAGGTGTACGGAGCGGAGCCGTGTGTGTACGGTGTGTACGAGGTGTACGGAGCGGAGCCGTGTGTGTACGAGGTGTACGGAGCCGTGTGTGTACATGGTGTACGGAGCGGAGCCGTGTGTGTACGAGGTGTACGGAGCAGAGCCGCGTGTGAACGAGGTGTACGGAGCGGAGCCGTGTGTGTACGAGGTGTACGGAGTGGAGCCGTGTGTGTACGAGGTGTACGGAGCGGAGCCGTGTGTGTACGAGGTGTACGGAGCGGAGCCCTGTGTGTACGAGGTGTACGGGGCGGAGCCGTGTGTGTACGAGGTGTACGGAGCGGAGCCGTGTGTGTACGAGGTGTACGGAGCGGAGCCGCGTGTGTACGAGGTGTACGGAGCGGAGCCGTGTGTGTACGAGGTGGACGGAGCAGAGCCGCGTGTGAACGAGGTGTACGGAGCGGAGCCGTGTGTACGAGGTGTACGGAGTGGAGCCGTGTGTGTACGAGGTGTACGGAGCGGAGCCGTGTGTGTACGAGGTGTACGGAGCGGAGCCCTGTGTGTACGAGGTGTACGGGGCGGAGCCGTGTGTGTACGAGGTGTACGGAGCGGAGCCGTGTGTGTACGAGGTGTACGGAGCCGTGTGTGTACATGGTGTACGGAGCGGAGCCCTGTGTGTACGAGGTGTACGGAGCAGAGCCGCGTGTGAACGAGGTGTACGGAGCGGAGCCGTGTGTACGAGGTGTACGGAGTGGAGCCGTGTGTGTACGAGGTGTACGGAGCGGAGCCGTGTGTGTACGAGGTGTACGGAGCGGAGCCCTGTGTGTACGAGGTGTACGGGGCGGAGCCGTGTGTGTACGAGGTGTACGGAGCGGAGACGTGTGTGTACGAGGTGTACGGAGCGGAGGCGTGTGTGTACGAGGTGTACGGAGCGGAGCCGTGTGTGTACGAGGTGTACGGAGCGGAGCCGTGTGTGAACAAGGTGTACGGAGCAGAGCCGTGTTTGTGTGGACCCCTCTGTATACACCTGTATACCCCAAGCTTCAGTCACAGACCCCGCGTCTCTCACACTGTATACACCCGTATAGCCCAAGCTTCGGTCACAGACCCCTGTGTTCACTGTATACACCTGTTTATCCACAGTTTTGGTCGCAGACCCCTGTGCATACTGTATTCACCTGTATACCCCCAGCTTCGGTCGCAGACCCCTCTGTGTACGCTGTATACACCCGCATACCCCCCGTTTCGGTCGCAGACCCCTGTGTACACTGTATACACCTGTATACCCCCAGCTTCGATAACAGACCCCTGTGTGTATGCTGTATACACCCTTATACCCCCAGCTTCGGTCACAGACCCCCCCGTGTACGCTGTATACATCCGTATACCCCCAGCTTCGGTCACAGACCCCTCTGTGTATGCTGTATACACCCGTATACCCCCAGCTTCGGTCACAGACTCCTCTGTGTACGCTGTATACACCCGTATACCCCCAGCTTCGGTCACAGACCCCTCTGTGTATGCTGTATACACCCGTATACCCCCAGCTTCGGTCACAGACCCTGCATCTCTCACACTGTAGAACTGATGCCGGACACACACGGTAAAACTGCGGTCGTCGGTCTCTCATCTCTCGCACTTATACTGATAACATAAGATGGAGTCAGACGAACCCTCCTACAAAACGTGAGAACAAAGTCATTACTACAGGACTGTGTGAGAAAGGGATTTATTCTACAAGAAACGCTGGGGCCACAAATGAGAATAACATAATGTCGCTCATCTTCTCTTTCACCATAGATATTGGCAGTGAGGGCGACTTCCACTTTGCCGCAATGTGGATTTTAGTGGCCATACATAAGTAGTTTACTAGCTTCTGAAAGCTTTCTGGAAGCCGGGAAGGCCTGGTTCCCAGTAAAAGGGTAGAAGGTTCCAGATCAACCGGTCCACCATACATCTGTGCTATCAGATGCTTCACCTTCTCCCAAAGCCCAGAAACCACCATACAAGACCACCAAATATGTCTCATGTCACCAGATATTCCACAGCCCCTAAAACAGTCTCCCGAGATTTTAGGAAAAATGCTGTGAATTTTTTCCTGTACATAATAGACTCTGTGCAATAGTTTTAAGGAGGTCTCCACAAGGGAAGTCTGGTGACTACCTCATGATAGGGTGTCACAGCTACGATACCATTCATCAATTGACTGTTCAAATCCCAGATCCTCCTCCCACTGTAACATATACTTCAAATTTTTTATCATCTTGTGGGGAATTTATAGCACAGTAGATCAATGAGAGATCGTTCCCCTGCCCAAAGGGTCATTTAGACATTAATTTTCAAAACTCGCCCTGAGAGTAGTACCGCTCGGGAGGATCTGCTTTGCAAAGTGGAAAGATCTGATTCGGTCGCATTACCTCCCTAACTAGAGGGTCAAATATTTGAACAAATTCCTGTCTGTCAAGTAAGATATTAAATGGGGAACACAAATGTTGAAGTATATGAATACCTTTCAGCTTCCACCAAGAAAACATTTGTGTCTCAAGGCCTGGCGGGAACATGGGGTTTTGTAATATAGCTGTCAGGGGAGAAGGGCTTGATTGTAAGTTATATTTAAACTTTCCTCCAAAGAAGCAACGAGTGGACTGTAAAAGGAGCCACATTCATTAACCCCCGTGGAAGTCGGTCTGTGGTCCACATTAGGCCTGATAAAGAGAATGGTTTGGAGAGAAATGATTCCAGAATAACCCATCTCGGACTATTGGGATATGAACACGCACTTATTAATGGAGCAATCTGTGCCGACTTGTAATAAAGTGTAAAATTAGGGAGGGATAAACCCCCTTCTTTTCTATGACGGAACATAAGTTTTTGCACAATTCTGGGTTGTTTTCCAAGCCAAAGAAACTTAGACATCATAGAGTGTAACTGAGTGATCGTTCTGGCTGGTACCATAATTGGGAGGGACCTAAATAGATATAAGAAGCGAGGCAGTGACACCATTTTTAATGCCTGTATTCTGCCGAGCCAGGATAACTTTGAGGAAGCCCATCTATCGAGGTCTCTCTGGAAGTTTTGGATCAGTGGAGTGTAATTCCACCTAAACAGAGGTGACCTGTTGGTTGTTAAGTTGATACCCAGATATGTTAGATAATGTTCTTTGTGTATAAACCCAAAATGGGAGGCTATATTAGTTTGCTCTTAGGAAAATTTACAAATAATGCTTCGGATTTATCAATGTTAATCTTTAACCCTGAGATCTTCTCAAATTCGTGAAGGAGGGAAAACAAGTGAGGGAGTGTAGTGTGGGGACTTATTAATGTTAGCAGGAGATCATCCGCAAAGAGGCTGACTTTATATTGGTCTCCCATATTCTCAGGGACCAGGATATTCTGATCTCTCCTTATTGCTTCCACAATGGGTTCCATTGCAAGTGCAAAAAGATCCGGAGATAGAGGACAGCCCTGCCTGGTACCCTCTGAATATTAATTGGAGGGGGGTGTGGTGACGGGAGTTTTATATAAGCGATAGGGCTATCATATAACAATTGGAGGCACTTTATAAGTTTAGGGGAGAATCCGACTTCCGATAGAACTGTAAAGAGATACGTCCAGGACGCCGAATCGAAAGCCCTCTCCATATCTAATGCAAGCAGGAGAAGTCGCTTTCGCTGTAGGTTAGTTGTATGAATAATATTTAACGCTCTCCTAATATTATCTGGGGCCTGTCGCGCTGGTATAAAACCAACCTGACCCCGATGGATGAGGTGAGGGAGGATTTTATTGATCCTGTCACAATGGATGTAAAGATTTTGAAGTCAATGTATAAGAGGGATATAGGTCTATAATTTGTGGTGAGATGATCTTTCTTAGGATTAGGGATTACGGTTACATGCGCCACGTAGAGCTCAGGGGGCAGCTGTGAGCCATTTAGTAGTGAATTACAGAGGTTTTTATATGTGGTGTCAGCACATCGCTGCATTTTTTATAATATATTGCTGTAAGACCATCCGGCCCCGGGGCCTTTCCTCTTTTTAGTTTTTTGATTGATGAAACTATTTCCTCCTCAGAGATGTGTAAATGGAGTTGTTGTGCCGCGGACTCAGTCAGTGTAGGTAGATGTAGTGTGTGAAGGAATGACTCCAGTAGTGAGGGGGGGGTGATTGTGGGGGGAATACAAACTCTGGGGGTATTCATTATAAGTGCTATACATGACATCGGGGTGGGCTGAGGTCTGACCCTTAGGGTCTTTTATAGAGGAGATTATATGCAGTGACTCTCTCATTCTGAGCTTACGAGCGGCATCTTATTAGGCTTATTGGCATGGTGATAAAACACGGCTTTACTCCAAGTTAGCGCCTCTCCGTTCTGGTGGTGAGAATGGCGTCTAATTGTCATTTCATATCTTGTATTTGTGTAGATAAGTATAGGGGTGAAGAGCGCTGATTGGCCAATTCTAACTCCTGCAGTTTCTCCTCCAGTCTGGGCTGTAATTCAGACCTTTCTTCTTCCTGTCGGCCGATAACTTATCACAGAACCGGGAATAGATTTTCTGTGCGCGAGTCACATTGCTCCAAGTGAGGCCTCCTCCGCTGTGTGAGTTTAGGGGAAATTTGTTATATCTTCTCTTATAGCGGTTACATTAGAGATTTGGGCATTTTAGCTCCTGGTGTGGAGTCGATAGCACAATCATATGCCGCCATATAGTAGACGGCCGGTAACTGGTGAGAATTCCCTCCTGTGTGGGGTCTATTTCCCTCCAGAGAAACCACACGTTACATTCCACACATAACACTGTGTAGAGAAGGCGGCGCGGAGTAATTGTGCCAGTAGTGAGGGGCGAATAATGGCAGGAATGTCACTGACTGAGGAGAAGGCTCCATGGAGGTCTGCACTCCGGAGATCATATGACCCCTGACTCCTCCCCTCCTGTGACCTCATCACAGGTCCTGTGCACAGAGCAGCCATATATGTGGAGTGCGGCTCTGCAGGTTAGTGATGGGCAGTCCGGCTCTTCTGGCTCCTTTCCCCACTTTTCTCCCTCCTGTCCCTTCACTATAAAGCCTGGGCCTCATTATACAGCTGTACAGGGGTCTAGTGAAGGCTTTTTAGCCCTTTCCTCAGACTGTAGCTCCTGGGAACAGGCCCTAACTCCTGTCCCTTCACTATAAAGCCTGGGCCTCATTATACAGCTGTACAGGGGTCAAGTGAAGGCTTTTTAACCCTTTCCTCAGTCTAGCTCCTGGGCACAGGCCCTCACTCCTGTCCCTTCACTATAAAGCCTGGTCCTCATTATACAGCTGTACAGGGGTCTAGTGAAGGCTTTTTAGCCCTTTCCTCAGACTGTAGCTCCTGGGAACAGGCCCTAACTCCTGTCCCTTCACTATAAAGCCTGGGCCTCATTATACAGCTGTACAGGGGTCAAGTGAAGGCTTTTTAACCCTTTCCTCAGTCTAGCTTCTGGGCACAGGCCCTCACTCCTGTCCCTTCACTATAAAGCCTGGGCCTCATTATACAGCTGTACAGGGGTCTAGTGAAGGCTTTTTAGCCCTTTCCTCAGACTGTAGCTCCTGGGCACAGGCCCTCACTCCTGTCCCTTCACTATAAAGCCTGGGCCTCATTATACAGCTGTACAGGGGTCTAGTGAAGGCGTTTTAGCCCTTTCCTCAGACTGTAGCTCCTGGGAACAGGCCCTCACTCCTGTCCCTTCACTATAAAGCCTGGGCCTCGTCATACAGCTGTACAGGGGTCTAGTGAAGGCTTTTTAGCCCTTTCCTCAGACTGTAGCTCCTGGGAACAGGCCCTCACTCCTGTCCCTTCACTATAAAGCCTGGGCCTCATTATACAGCTGTACAGGAGTCTAGTGAAGGCTTTATAGCCATTTCCTCAGACTTTAGCTCCTGGGAACAGGCCTTCACTTCTGTCCCTTCACTATAAAGCCTGGTCCTCATTATACAGCTGTACAGGAGTCTAGTGAAGGCTTTTTAGCCCTTTCCTCAGACTGTAGCTCCTGGGAACAGGCCCTCACTCCTGTCCCTTCACTATAAAGCCTGGGCCTCGTTATACAGCTGTACAGGGGTCTAGTGAAGGCTTTTTAGCCCTTTCCTCAGTCTGTAGCTCCTGTGCACAGGCCCTCACTCCTGTCCCTTCACTATAAAGCCTGGGCCTCATTATACAGCTGTACAGGGGTCTAGTGAAGGCTTTATAGCCCTTTCCTCAGACTGTAGCTCCTGGGCACAGGCCCTCACTCCTGTCCCTTCACTATAAAGCCTGGGCCTCATTATACAGCTGTACAGGGGTCTAGTGAAGGCTTTTTAGCCCTTTCCTCAGACTGTAGCTCCTGGGAACAGGCCCTCACTCCTGTCCCTTCACTATAAAGCCTGGGCCTCATTATACAGCTGTACAGGGGTCTAGTGAAGGCTTTTTAGCCCTTTCCTCAGACTGTAGCTCCTGGGCACAGGCCCTCACTCCTGTCCCTTCACTATAAAGCCTGGGCCTCATTATACAGCTGTACTGGGGTCTAGTGAAGGCTTTTTAGCCCTTTCCTCAGACTGTAGCTCCTGGTCACCATGTGATCTCACCATAACCCTAACAAGCTAATTAAGGTGTGAAATCTTGATCAAAATTATCTCAGTACACAAATCTCTAAAGGTACCCGAATTTTTGCATCGCCCTTTCTCCTTTTTGCAATTATGAAATTGTACAAAAGTTTATATATATATATGTTTTATTATTATTTTTGCCTAAAATACAAAGGCCATGTGCCATCTTAGAGGTTCGGCCTTTTAGAGATCATTTCATCTTCATCTTACTACTGCTCACAATAACGGTCATTTTGACCAGGGGCGCCCACACTTTTACATGCCGCTGTCAATGCTTCATCCCGCTGGTGCTCAATATTTAATAGGGTCTTGCTATTAAACTTAATGAAAAGTTTGGTGAATGTCTTTGAGCTGTTATTACTAGAGATGAGCGAATATCGTCGGAGAAGTTGTTATTGGCTAATATCACTTACCGAATAGCTGCATCGGGACCCCGGATCCCTGGAGCGCTCCCGATAATCAGCTGCATGTGTCGCTCTCCATGCAGGTGCTGTGACTATCACACAGCGCGACACACGCAGCTGATTATCGGGAGCGCTCCAGCACACTGAGTCCTGCACACACTGAGGGCCCTGATCATGTGACCCCTGACTCCTCCCCTCCTGTGACCTCATCACAGGTCCTGTGTGCACAGAGCAGTCATATATGTGGCGGACACTCCTGGATCTTCTGCTTTCTGGGCCGGTTCCTCCTGTGAGTCCTATTAACCCTTTTGCTCCCTGTATTCTCCTTTCTGACAGGACAATATCTGAATTCGGATAGTGTAACAGGGATTTCAGCAATGTGGAAGGAAAAAATGACAATTTTACTTTTTTCCTCACAAAAATGTGACTTTAGCCCCAAAATTGGCAGCGTAACAAATCCTTATTTCCCCACTGTAGTTTGTAGACTCCATATACAGATCCCTTAAGTGCGAAAAGAGCTGAATTCCCCACTTAAGTTATTGCATTTTGGAAATTGCCCCCACTGGGAATTTATCTCCAGGTAAAGGCACAATTGTGTCTCCATGGGGGTTGTGCTCACAGCCCAACATCGTGCGGCCTCCAAAGAAATGCCACCCCACACCATTACTGACCACTGCCAAACCGGTCATGCTGAAGGATGTTGCAGACAGCAGATCGCTCTCCACGGCGTCTCCAGACTCTGTCACGTCTGTCACATGTGCTCAGTGAGAACCTGCTTCCATCTGTGAAGAGCACAGGTCACCAGTGGCGAATTTGCCAATCCTGGTGTTCTGTGGCAAATGCCAAGCGTCCTGTACGGTGTTGGGCTGTGAGCACAACCCCATCTGTGGACGTCGGGCCCTCAGACCATCCTCATGGAGTCGGTTTCTTACCGTTTGTGCAGACACATGAACATTTGTGGCCTGCTGAAGATCATTTTGCAGGGCTCTGGCAGTGCTCCTCCTGTTCCTCCTTGCATAAAGGTGGAAGTAGCGGTCCTGCTGCTAGGCTGATGCCTTCATACGACCCCCTCCACATATCCTAGTGTACTGGCCCTCATACGGCCCCCTCCATATCTCCTGGTGTACTGGCCTGTCTCCTGGTAGCGCCTCTGGACACAACGCTGACAGACACAGCAAACCTTCTTGCCACAGCTCGCATTGATGTGCCATCCTGGATGAGCTGCACTACCTGAGCCACTTGTGTGGGTTGTAGAGTCCGTCTCAGGTTACCACGAGTATGAAAGCACAAACAACATTCAAATAAGTGGACAGTTTGATTTCACAGAAGTTTGATTTACTTGGAGTTATATTCTGTTTAAGTGTTCCCTTTATTTTTTTTAACCGTGTATATAGATAGATTTTTTTTTTTCTTTACATTGGAGGGTCCAATTCCAGCTATTGCTGTGGGATCTGTGATTTCTATCTACTCCACTGTGTACAGGATAATAGCGTATAATAAAGTAGTTATGGCCGTGACGTAACTAACATTGTGCAGTGACTCTGCTTGCCATATAGTGATGGATATTTCTTGTTGCTGAAACTGTGATATTTTTTCCACTTTTAGGCTGAGTTCACACGTGGCGGTTTTTTCGCGTTTCCGTGGCGGTTTTACCCGCACGATTTTGCCACGAAAAATAAGCATCCCATTCATTCCTATGGGATTCCGCAATGCTGTGCTAATGCTGCGTTTTTTACCGTGGCGGAATAGCTTCGCTGTAAAAACCGCAGCATGCTCATTAATTTTGTGGAATCGCGGCGATCCCGCACCCATAGGAATGCATTGTTCTGCTTACTTTCCACATGTGGCTGTGCACACCATGCGAAAAGTAAGCAGAACATTTGCAGATGGTACCCACGGTCCGGAGGAGAGGAGACTGTCCTCCGGGCTCTGGGTACCATATCCCTGTAAAAAATAGAATTTAAAATAAAAAATATTGTTATTCTCACCTTCCGACGTCCCGCGCAGCCTTCCCGCCTCTCTCCACGCTCCCGGTCCCAGTAATACTTTGCGAGCGATGACGTCCGTTCTCGCGGGATCGCGAAGTCTCGCGGTCATTTGCACGATGTCATCACGAATGACCGTGAGACATCGCGATCCCGCGAGAACGGACGTCATCTCGGTAATTGTCGCAAAGGATTACTGGAACCGGGAGCGTGGAGAGAGGCGGGAAGGTGAGAATAACAATATTTTTTTTATTATTATTTTTTACATTCTATCTTTTACTATTGATGCAGCATAGGCGGCCTCAATAGTAAAAAGTTGGTCACACTCATCAAACACTATGTTTATTGGACGCTGCCTCTGGCCCGGCCTAATATACCTTCATACATTGCAGCCCAGACCCTATTATTAGGCATGCAAGTATCGGAGTAACTAGGCCGCCCCATACTATCGAGTACTTGAAGGCGGGGGGCATTCAGCCGAACTCTGTCACACCTTCTTAGATGTCATGCTTGCTTTCCACAGCAGCAAGGGGTTAAACTGTCAGGGTTTGTGGACAAGCCTCATCTGTGCCGTCCCTGCGGTGTACATCTATGTTCTGGGGTACAAAAAGATCAATTTCTTTTTAATAAATGTTTAACATGTTAAACATTATAAAATGTGTCTTCTGCTTTTTTCTTATTTTTTTCTTCTTACAAGAATTGTTGGCGCCAATTTTCTTTAGAAACATTTTAATATCGGCTTTTTCTGGAGTTTTTCTTGTAATATAGGAAAGCCTAAGGCCAGAAATAATCCCCATAAATCACTGTACATGGAGACTTTGCGATCAGATCATTTCTGTCCGCGTTGATTGTGGAAACTAAAAATCTTTTCTAAAAGCCTCAAACTTCTGTGTGTGACTCAGAGCTGAGATCTAACGTGAGAGAAGATTCCAGTGCGGGGAAGACGGGAAACCTTCATATAGACGGCCGGTGGGGATGGAGGCAGTGACCGACTCTGGCCACATCTGTCTCTAGAGCCGCAGTAGAAGATGAAGATGTCGTCCTCATCATGAAGGAGTTATTTCTCATGTCGCGTGTAATGAATATCTCCTGCAGTATTGCTAATGCCGATTCCAGTGTCGGTAATGAGACGAGAATTAGCGTTATGGAAGATGAGTCTATGAGGAACGTGTTCAGCTGCCGACTCCGAGGAGGAAACTGCTTGTTGTCTGTGGCCTAAATATATAGGTTTTATTAGTAGATGTCAGGGAAGAAAACTAAACCCAGTAAGATAATAAATCTCCTCATATGTTTCCCTTATTATCTCTAGTAATTGTATTATTACACAGGATTCTTATGATGTTACATCGGATCATCTTCTTCTCATTCGGGTCTCTACAATATCGGATCCTCTCAGTGAAGATCTTCTACAAAAGAGAATTTTCCTGATTTACCCATCAAGGATGGATATGGACAGAGACAAGATGGCGGAGAGGATGTTACACCTCACCCTAGAGATCCTCTTCCGGCTCACTGGAGAGGTGAGAGATTCTGATGACGTCACATTACATCATTCTTATCTATGGGAATAACAGATGGACAGAACTGGAGAGGTGAGGACTCTGGAAATGTCTGGAGTGAGATTTATTAATGTGTCTCTCCATAACCAGGATTACACAGTGGTGAAGAAGACCTCTAGTGATCGCTGTCAGGACCCTGTGTCTGAGGGATGGGGAAGACCACTGAACCCAATCACGGGGCCTCCACCTCACCCCCTGATCCGTGAGGACATCAATGACCAGAAGATCCTAAAACTCACCTACAAGATGATTGAGCTGCTGACTGGAGAGGTGACACTGCTGGGAATGCTGGGACATTATACAGTAACACTATGAAGAGATCGGGTGGATGACGTATCATTGTGTGTGTCAGGTTCCTATAAGGTGTCAGGATGTTGCTGTCTATTTCTCCATGGAGCAGTGGGAGTATTTAGAAGGACACAAAGATCAGTACAAGAACGTCATAATGGAGGTTCCCCAGCCCCTCACATCTCCAGGTAATAGACAGGACTAAATACACACGGCCTATAATTATCTGTATGTAGAGAATGAATTCAGTCCCTGTATGTGTTTCCTCCAGATCTATCCAGTAAGAGGACAACACCAGAGAGATGTCCCCGTCCTCTTCTTCCACAGGACTGTAACCAAGAAGATCCCAGTGCTCCTCAGGATCATCAGGTAGATGGAGAGAAGGTGTCAGGAGATCTCCCCTATGATGTGTAGACGGCTGTGAAGGTCTTGTGCTCAGTCTTGTTTTATCCACCAGTATTATATGTTTTATTCTTGTGTAATGAGAACGGTGGAGATGGCAGGATTAGAGCTGATCATAGATGGGACTTCTCCATCTGTCGGTGACTTTTACAATATTTGTTTCAGGTTGAAGATCTGACCCATATTAATACTACAGAGACATATGTGAGGGGTGATGAGTGGTGTAAAGAGGAGATTCCCACATATGACTACCCAGGTGAGTAGTAACCACTAAATGCAGAAACTTCACAGATTCCTCTCAGTCACCGGCTGTGGCTGCTTTATCGGTGGTGTAGTCGGGTGTTGTGAGTTCATTTTCCCCTTCACCATTGAGGTCTGATGAACTCCCTCTTCTGGTGAAGGAAGGTAGTGAGGCTGATTACCAAGCACCTGAGCAGGTAGATGATGACTGGGTGACAGGAATTGCTGACTGGATATAAGGCAGCCGACGCCCTTCTGCCTTGCTGTGATTTCTCTAAGGGATTCTAGGAGACCAGTCTGATTCCTGCTCCTCAAAAGCTAAGTTTTCTGCTCTGCTTTTTGCATTTGTGTTTTGGTTTTGTTTTGCCTTGTTTTTCTGGATTTCTGCCATTCCCTGCTGGGGTGAGCTGAATTCCTTTTTGTCTTTTTGCTCTGTCTTCAGAAAATACCTGAGTACTGATATAGTCTTTTTGAAGCCTAGCGTCTTCAGGGCTTTTTTCCCTATCAGTCTGTTGGCTCTTGTTTTGATAGGGTTTTTGCGGATTGCAGACAGCAGCTTTTCTATCCTGTCCTATTTAGTTAGCTTGGGCCCCATCATTTGCTCAGCCTATCTTTCTATCTGTGTTAGTGTTTTTTCATCTTGCTTCACCTTCATTATATGTTGGGGGCTGCCTATTGCTTTGGGGTCTGCTCTGGGGCAGTTTAGATTTCCCTTTCTGTCTTTAGGCTATTTAGTTCTCCGGCTGTGATCGAGGGGTCTAGGGCACCGTAGGAACCCCCCACAGCTACTGCTAGTTGTTGTTGATAGGTTCAGGGGTCTGCAATCCGATAGCTGCCAACTTCTCTGGGTTTCTGGACTTAGCTAGTATTTCTGTTTTTGCCTCCTACGGTGACTCATTCATAACAGTCGGGCCATATTACCATGATCACCATTTTGCCTCTAGACCACAACATTCTCCTCCACCCAAAACTGTTCAAATGACTTTGCGTATTGAAAGATTGAAAGCCCTATTCTATAGAACGTACGACCTGGAGGATCCACCTACCTCCTGGGATTAGTGTGAGGTTGATACCTTAAAGCGAGATCTATATGATTGCTCGTACCTGACCCAATATAGGCCGAGTGCGCGCTTATAGAGTCACACTGAGCTCAGAGTTAGATGTCTACTCCTTTCTTAGTAAAGGCTTGCACACAACTAAAGTTTATTCTCAAGACAAAGATACAGGAAATGGGTGTCACACCATCTTCTGAGTAGCCAGTGTCAGTCTATGATAGGTCCATTTCAGCTTCACTTCCACATATGGTATCCAGTATCTCAGCTTCTGCATTCTAAGAATTCCTTCCGGGGTGTTGTCTGAAGACACAGATGCCATCTTGGTACACCATATCTGAACTGACTTGTATAAGGTTTAATAATTGATTTCATTAGCCATTCTCTCCTTCACATTAGGAGACGCTGACCGTTACCTGCCCAGATCTGTAACTATAAAGCCAAATGACAGCGTACGTAGAATGTGCTGACAAGATAGAAAATCACTTGGAGAAAAATCTTATGCTGGGCCTGTAAGAGAAAGCGGAGGGTAATGATGCTGTTGGCTTCCTAGATCCCTGAGATCTTATCGGATGAATCTTCTCTCCCTTCTGTGCTGCTGAATGTCTCATGGTCCCTACAAGACGAGGTCCAGTCTTTCTGGCCAAACTTCCCTTTTATGAGCGACAGCAGTAAATGTGCAGTGAGGCCAAGTGTGAATTTCTGACCAATAACAGCAGAGTTTCCCTTTATCCTGACTTTTCCATTTGTATTAAAACCAACTAACTTCAAGGAGGATTGTGAGAATCTCCAGGACAAACATTCCACCTGTGCCCTGATAGATCTCTAAGCTGTGCGTGGCTGAGGGCTGTAATATACATTTATTCCCGCCTGCAGGAGATATGTTGGCTCCAGCCCTGGTGTCATGGAGTCACTCCACATCATAAATTACATTGTTTCTGATCCTAAGGAATTCAGATTACTGCACAATCTCTCCTGAAATGGGGAGCAATATTATTCTCTCTAGTCAGGAGTCATAGTAGCTCCAATGGTCCACCATAAATGAGGGCCACTCAGGTTTACTGTTGTTTAACCCCTTAACGTCCAAGGATGGACACAGTCCATCATGGCAGGATGTCCGTTCCCGCACCATGACAGACTGTGTCCGTCCTGCATTTAAACTGTCACTGCATGTAAAAACAGACAGCTGACAGGCATGGGCAGAGGTGCGGGGAACCATGCCGTAAGTCCCCGCACCCAAAACGCTGTGATTGGTCAGTCAGTCTGACTGACCAATCACAGAATGATCAGGCAGAAGATGCTGAAATTTCAACATCTACCACTCAGTCAGTGCAGGAGCTCAGCGCTGCCGGTGGCTGAGCTTCCTGCACTAACTGCCAGGAGCGGCATCCGTGTCCGCCCCTGGCTGTTAACCCCCTGATTCCTGCGATTGCAGAGTTCAGGGGGGAGGCAGAGGGTCGGGGGCTCCCTCTGCCTTCAGATCGGCAGCCCCGCGATGTAATCGCAGGGCCCGATCTCTGCCGTGATGACTCACAGCATGGTCTCAGAAGCTTTCTCCATAGGTATAATACATTGCAATGCTGGAGCAGTACAATGCATTATACCTGCAGCCAAATTAAAAAAAAAGTGAAAATCCCATAAAGGGACAAGGTAAAAAAATTAAAAAAAAAAAAAAAATAATAAAATAATAAAAAAAAATCCCCTAATACATAAATCAGAATAGAAAGCGATCAAAAAACATCATGTGCCCGAAAATGGTACCAATAAAACCGTCGCCCCGCAAAAAGCAAGCCCTCACATAACTATGTGGGCCAAAATATGGGAAAATTATAACCCTCAAAATACAGTGATGCAAAAACTTCTTACAAAAAAGCGTCTTTTAGTGTGTGACAGAAGTTAAACATGAAAAAGGATATAAATCTGTTATCGCTGTAATCGCACCGACCCGAGGAATAAAGTCGCCATATCACTAATACCGTACGAGGAACGGCGTAAAAATACAGCCAATTCTTCACCATTTGTGGATTTGTTCATTCTGCCTCCCAAAGATCGCAGTAAGGCGATCACAGTGGTTTATCCCACATATGGAGTATCAGAGTACTCAGGACTAATTGCACAACAACTTTTGGTATTCTATTTCACCTGTTACCCTTGGGAAAATAAAAATTTAGGGGCAAAAAGATCATTTTTGTGTTAAAAAAAAATATGATTTTTAATTTTACGTTATTAACTTCTGTGAAGCCCTTGGGGGTTCAAAGTGCTCACCAGTGTCACCACACATCTAGATAAGCTCTTTGGGGGGTCTAGTTTCCAAAATGGGGTCACTTGTGGGGGGTTTCCACTGTTTGGGCACATCAGGGGCTTTCCAAACGCAACATGGCGCCCGATCTGAATTCCAGCCAATTTTGCATTGAAAAAGTCAAATGGTGCTCCTTCCCTTCCAAGCTCTGTCATGCGCCCAAACAGTGATTTACCCACACATATCAGGTATCAGCGTACTCAGGACAAATCGCTCAATAACTTTTGGGGTCCTGTTACAGTTAGGAAAATAAAAATTGGGGGTGAAAAGATTTTTTTTGGAAAAAATATGATTTTTTAATTTTATGGCTCTTTGTTATAAACTTCTGTGAATTCCTTGGGGGTTCAAAGTGCTCACCACACATCTAGATAAGTTCTTTGGGGGGTCTAGTTTCCAAAATGGGGTCAATTAAGGGGAGTTTCCACTGTTGAGGTGCATCAGGGGCTCTCCACGCGTGACATGGCATCCCCTCTCGATTCCAGCCAATTTGACATTCAAAACCCCAAATGATGCTCCTTCCCTTCTGCCGTGCGCCTAAAGATTGGTCTTCCTCCACACATGGGATATTGATATACTCAGGAGAAATTACGCAACACATATTGTGGTTCATTTTCTCTTGATGCCCTTGACAAAATAAAAAAAAATTGTGTTTGAATTAAAATCTTTGGGAAAAAGAGTTAAATGTTCATTTTTTCCTTCCACGTTGCTTCAATTATTGTGAAGCACCTGAAGGGTTAATAAACTTCTTGAATGTGGTTTTGAGCACGTTGAGGGGTGCAGATTTTAGAATGGTGTCACTTTTGGGTATTTTCTGCCATATAGACCCCTCAAACTCACTTCAAATTTGAGGTGGTCCCTAAAAAAATAGGTTTGTAAATTTTGTTAGAAAAATGAGAAATCGCTGGTCAACTTTTAACCCTTATAACTTCCTAACAAAAAAAAATTATGTTTCCAAAATTGTGCTGATGTAAAGTAGACATGTGGGAAATGTTATTTATTAACTATTTTGTGTGACATCACTCTCTGATTTAAGGGCATAAAAATGAAATGTTTGGAAATTGCAAAATTTTCAAAATTTTTGACAAATCTCCATTATTTTTAATTTCATAAATAAAAAATTAAGGAAAGAAAGCGCCCATAGGGCAATAAAAGTAATTTTTTGGGTGACAATACATGGTTAGTGCACTCACCGTTACAGGTTGTGAACAGTCACAACCCCTTGCAGAATGTGAAAGGAACCAGTGGTCGCTGCAGACTCCTGTAGATACCAATGTCACAAAGGAGGAAGAAAAAGACCGAGTTTTTCAATGTATCCGCGCTGACCACACAAGGACAGAAAAATTCTTCATAGCTTTATTGTGCTGACGCGTTTCGTGGCAGATCTGCCACTTCCTCAGGGCGTTTCCACAGGAAGTGATGTCTTTTTGCATGTAATTGTGATGTCATGAAGATTTTGTTTAAAACTGCTGCTGTAATCAGATACTATAATTCTTTGGCCCTGAGGAAGTGGCAGATCTGCCACGAAAGGCGTCGGCACAATACAGCTATGAAGAATTTTTCTGTCCTTGTGTGGTCAGCGTGGATACATTGAAAAAAACCCGGTCTTTTTCTTCCTCCTTTGTGACATTTTCATAAATAAACGCATTATATCGAATAAATTTTACCACTAACATGAAGTACAAAATGTCCCGAAAAAAACATTGTCAGAATCAGTGGGATCTGTTGAAGCGTTCCAGAGTTATAGCCACATAAAGTGACAGTGGTCCGATTTCAAAATTAAGGCCTGTCATCAACCTACAAAATGGCTTGGTCCTTAAGGGGTTAATCTTTATTTGTAGTTTTCAGTTAAAGAGATTCTTGTGCTCTGGGGCGGGGCTGTGGGCGGGGCTTTATGTGGTGCTCTGATTACATATTCCTCTGTATTGGCTTATGACAGGTCGCTGACCCCTCACTGACCTGCCCCCATTATTACATAATGCATATAATAGCATTGATATTATTGGTGATAATGCCTATAATATTGTGGCTATTGTGAGGCTTAGAAAAAAAATTACATCCAGCAAAATGTCACCGGCGGCGTCTGTCCAGTAGCATCTATCTCTTACTTATAGACGCTACTGAAAGCAAAAAACACAAATATCCTGAACTAAAAGTAAAAAATATACTGCAAATAATACATAAAGGTAATAATGAGGGTATTTAGTAAACATAATTTTGATCAAAATAATGTACAAGCCATCCCGCCACGTCACGGCAACCCTTGTGGGACAGTCCCTACTCTAGTATTTAAAACCTTTTCACTTGCCAAGTGACGTGAATGTGAATAAGGGTCGAGCGGCTGAACCACTAGTAACAGCTTAGGCCAGACTGGATGGCTTTCCCAGCTCAGAAAGAGGGCGGTCACACCCATATATGCACTGAATGCACAAATACTGAATACTAGAGTAGGGACTGTCCCACAAGGGTTGCCGTGACGTGGCGGGATGGCTTGTACATTATTTTGATCAAAATTATGTTTACTAAATACCCTCATTATTATTACCTTTATGTATTATTTGCAGTATATTTTTTACTTTTAGTGCAGGATATTTGTGTTTTTTGCTTTTCGTTTTCTCTGGTTAATGGTCATGTGTTAATATGCACTTACATTGTGCATACACATTAACTTACTTTTCTCAGTTCAGATTTGTTTTTTGTTTTTTTATATATGCTACTGCGCAGGCGCCGCCATCGCCGGTGACAATTTGCTGGATGTAATTTTTTTTCTAAGCCTCACTATAGCCACAATATTATAGGCATTATCAACAATAATATCAGTGCTATTATATGCATTATGTAATAATAGGGGCAGGTCAATGAGGGGTCAGCGAAATGTCATAAGCCAATTTATGGATTATGCCAAACTACATGTTGACAAACCACAAAGCTTCTGGGAGAATGTCCTATGGACAGATGAGACAAAAATGGAACTTTTTGGCAAGGCACATCAGCTCAGCATGTCAAGTAAAGAACACTGTCCCTACTGTGAAACATGCAGGAGGCACTGTTATGCTCTGGGGCTGCTTTGCTGCGTCTGGCGCAGGGTTTCTAGAATCTGTGCAGGGTACAATGAAATCTGAAGACTCTCAAGGGATTCTAGAGAGAAATGTGCTGCCCAGTGTCAGAAAGCTTGGTCTCAGTCGCAGGTCATGGGTCTTGTAACAGGATAAAGACAAAAAGCACACAGCTAAAAACACCCAAGAATGGATAAGAGGAAAACATTGGACTATTCTGAAGTGGCCTTCTATGAGCCCTGACCTAAATCCTATTGAGCAACTTTGGAAAGAGCTGAAACGTGTCGTCTGGAAAAGGCAACCTTCAAACACGAGACAACTGGAGCAGTTGCTCTTGAGGAGTGGGCCAAAATACCTGTCGAGAGGTGCAGAAGTCTCATTGACAGTTACAGGAATTGTTTGATTGCAGTGATTGCCTCAAAAGGTTGTGCAACAAAATATTAAACATTTCGCGCCAGAGCCTGTTTTTGCCTTCGTGACCGGTCCAATTTTTTCAATTCTGACCAGTGTCACTTTATGAGATCATAACTCTAAAAGGTTTCAACGTATCTTGGTGATTCTGAGATTGTTTTGGAAACAGAATTTTTTTTGGTAGGAAGATATAAGGGTTAAAAGTTGACCAGCGATTTCTCATTTTTACAAAATTCACAAAGCCATTTTTTATGGACCACTTCACATTTGAAGTGAATTTGAGGGGTCAATATGACAGAAAATACCCAAAAGTGACACCATTCTAAAAGTTGCACCCCTCAAGGTGCTCAAAACCACATTCAAAAAGTTTATTAACCCTTCAGGTGTTTCACAGGAATGAATGGAATGTGGAAGGAAAAAAATAAACATTTACTTTTTCCTGTCTCCCATGACGGCACACATGAGAGAGGGGATCCGCCCAGTCAGGACAGGAACCCTACTGAAGATAAAAGGGCGGTACCTCTCCCTCGCTTCAGTTGGGTTTCCTGTCCTGACAGGGACCCGTGTACTGAAGGAACACGTACCTGCCCCTCTCTTGTGCCGGCATGGAAGAACAGGCAGGGTCCTGGGCGCCATGCGTCGGGGGAGGGAAGCACCGTCCGCGGGTCCCCAGGGGGCTCAGCATCCGAGCGGGTGCAGAAGCAGCACGGCCTGGGGTCCTGGGGCTCTGCCGTGGAGCCGCGCCGACCCTCTCCCCCTCTGCCGCATCCAGGAGCGTCAGGGATCGCGCTCCCCTGACGTCACACGCAGGGCACGCTGGGAGGGGGCGTGCCTGCGTGACGTCGGGAGGCGGCGCCGGCAATCCAAGATGGCGGCGCCCATAGAAAATAACGCCGGCCGGCGAAAGGAGATCCCGGCGGCATGGCGGGGGGAGGGGCTGTGGGATAACCGGAGGAGGCGGAGAGTGCAGTGGATCCCCCTTACAAAAGGGGGATGACCACAGAAGACGCACTCATGCCCAAGGCTTCATGATGGAAGTGGGGCAAGACGAGCAGCGTCAGCAGCAGCGTCAGCAGCAGCAAGACCTCTCGCCAGATGCCAGGCCGAGCCGCCAACATACCAGGAGCAGTCGCTCAAGTGGTGGGAGCGGCAGTCATAAACGCAATCGGCATGACTCAGACGTCCAGGAGAAACGTCACGAGTGCATGTGAGGAGCCTCCGAGATCGGTACCCCTAATTGACAGCGGTGGTGAGTGATCTACGTGATTGTCACCCTTATGGTAACGGGGTTCCATTTTCTCTGTTTGATCACTAGGGGTCGAGGAAGGCCAGCAGCAAAACCAAAAATAGAGAATGCGCCCTATGTAAACACCCGCTGGCAGATCAGTGGCAGAAAGACCTCTGCGCTGACTGTATAAATAAAACTATACAGGAGGAGACCCCTGATTTGGTGACTAGCCTTAAACAGTTAATTCAACAGGAGGTGAAAGGTTCCTTAAAGGCAGCCCTTAAAAAGAAAGATAAAAGAAATCGTAGAAGAAGCTCCGATTCAGAGGCCTCGCCAAGGCAGAAGGGGCGGGAAAGATCCTTGTCCCCCTCCACCTCCTCTTCCTCTACTCAGTCCTCAGAATCCTCCTCGGACAGCGATCTAGGCGGCCGTCCATGTTTCCCAACAGAGGATGTGGAAAAACTGGTCAGAGCGATTAGGGCTACTACTTAAAAAGGAAAAAGCTCCCAAATCATTAGAGGATGTAATGTTTGGAGGACTGAAGAAAAAACGAAAACGTACCTTCCCTGTAAATGATAAAATAAAAGCACTAATTGACAGGGAATGGAAAAAAACGGAGAGGTCAGGGGGCTTACCTTCCGCATCAAAGAGGAGGTATCCTTTTGAGCAGAAGGATTCAGAAGCCTGGGAAAAAGTCCCAAAAATTGATGGGGCCATAGCCAGATCCTCAAAAAAGGTATCCCTACCATTAGAGGACTCTGGCGTGTTGAAAGACCCGCATGACAAAAAAGCAGACGGTTTCCTGAAGCACATCTGGGAAGCTTCAGCAGGTGGATTGAAACCAGCGATAGCTGGTACCTGTACCGCTCGTGCCCTCATGGTCTGGCTGCAACAAATAGAGGACCAGATCAAGGATAGAGTTCCTAGGGACGAAATTCTGTCTAATTTGACACTGGTGCACGGAGCAGCGGCTTTCCTAGCAGATTCCTCTGCAGACTCCACAAGATTAACAGCTAGAGCAGCAAGCCTGTCAAACGCGGCAAGACGAGCCATGTGGCTTAAAGGGTGTCCGGGAGATTTGCCATCAAAGCATAGGTTATGTTCCATTCCATGCGATGGCCAATTCCTCTTTGGGAAAAAACTAGAAGAGATTTTGGAACATGCGGGGGATAGGAAGAAAAGCTTTCCCCGATTTCCAGGAGAACATAAAAAGCAGCCCTTTCGGAGGAGGAGATTTAACAGGGGTCGTCCCCCGGGAGATAGAAAAAGCTGGGACTTTAAAGAAAGAAGAGGATCAGGCTATATGTTTAAAGGGCCCTCCACTTCCTCCAAAAAAATCTACCCAATGACGTTGGGCCGGAGGTAGGGAGAAGGCTTTCTCTCTTTCTTTCCGCCTGGGCAAATATCTCCCCCAGTACATGGGTCCTAAATATAATCAAGGATGGCTTAAAAATAAAATTCATCCGTCCGCCCAGGCATACCTTCATAATGACACGCAGAAGGAAAGCCCAAGAGCAACAGCTGGCCCTGGAGACTGAAGTCTTGGGACTAGTGAAAAAACAAGTCCTACAGGAAGTCCCAGTGCAAGAAGAAGGAAGGGGGTTCTACTCCCCCCTCTTCTTAATACAAAAAACAGACGGCTCTTGGAGAACCATTGTCAACCTGAGGAGACTCAATCAGTGGGTAGACAATTGCTCCTTCAAAATGGAGTCAATCAACACGGCCACAAAGATCCCGTTCCAGCATTGCCTCATGGCAGTGATAGACTTAAAAGATGCCTACTATCACATCCCAATTCTTCGGGAGTATCAAAAATATTTGAGCGTAGTGCTCTATGTCCAGGGACATTCACTAAAGTGCTCTATGTCCAGGGACATTCACTAAAGTAATGGCCGAAGTAATGTCTTTTCTGCCTTCCAGGGACATAGTGATCGTCCCATACCTATGTCCTATGTCCAGGGACATTCACTAAAGTGCTCTATGTCCAGGGACATTCACTAAAGTAATGGCCGAAGTAATGTCTTTTCTGCCTTCCAGGGACATAGTGATCGTCCCATACCTAGACAACTTTCTGGTAATAGGGAGGTCGGAGTCCCACTGCACACATCAAGTGAAGGAAGTGATAGCAATTCTAGTAGGATTAGGATGGATAGTAAACATCCCCAAGTCAAGGATAACCCCAGTAAAAGAGCAATCCTTCCTAGGGTTGATATTGGACTCCGAGCAACAACGCTGCTTCCTACCAGAGAGCAAAGTGACCAAGATAAAGGGCCTAGTTCGCACAGCAATACAAAGGCCAAATATGACACTGAGGAACGCAATGTCCCTTTTAGGCTCGTTGACATCATGCATACCCGCAGTAGCATGGGCGCAGTACCACTTAAGGCAACTACAGTGGGAAGTTCTGTCAGCACAGAAACAATTAAAAGGGCATTTAGAAGGCAAACTATGTCTCTCAGTGGCTGTAAGAGATTCCCTGCTCTGGTGGACTGTAGAAAAGAATCTAACAGCCGGTGTCCTGTGGCAAAAAACAGTCGAGGACATCATTACAACAGACGCGAGTGCCACAGGATGGGGAGCACACCTGAGATCCCACTCAATACAGGGGACCTGGTCCTCGCTAGAAAGGGATCATGGTTCAAATGTAAAAGAACTATGGGCAGTGGAAAAAGCCGTGAAACATTCCCTTCCCTTACTTCGGGGCCGCCACACCCGGGTCATGACGGACAATCAAGCAGTAGTAGCCTACATCAATCACCAGGGGGAATGAGATCTCGGGGCCTCATGCAAATATCAGATCTACTCTTCCAGCTAGCAGAACAACATCTGTTATCCATCACAGCACTGCACATAAAGGGGGCGGAAAATATACAGGCAGACTTCCTGAGTCGCAGGCACCTAAGACAAGGGGAATGGTCCCTAAACCCCCAAGTCTTCCAACAAATAGTTCAGGCCTGGGGCAAACCAGAAATAGACCTGTTCGCTACCGCACACAACCGGAAGGTCAGGAAGTTCTCACTAAACCCAAGGGAAAACCCCTTTGCAGTAGATGCCCTACAAATACCCTGGAAGTTCATCCTGGCCTATGCATTTCCCCCGATAACAATGATCCCAGTAGTGGTCAGGAAAATCAGGGAGGATCGAGCGAGAATAATTCTTATAGCTCCGTTTTGGCCGAGAAGGCCTTGGTTCTCCCTTCTGAAGCTCATGTCAGTGACAGATCCATGGATACTACCGGAGATTCCAGACCTGCTCTCCCAGGGACCAGTGGTCCACTCTCAGGTGAAGGGCTTCCATCTAGCAGCCTGGAATTTGAGAGGGTGCTACTGAGTCGCCAGGGATTCTCTCCAGGGTTAGTCTCCACCCTGTTGAAAAGTAGGAAACCTATAACATCCCAAATCTACGATAGAACGTACTGGTACTGGTAGCCTTAACATCAGCCCGAAGAGTCAGCGACCTTCAAGCTCTGTCTATATGTCCTCCATATACACAGATCTTGGAGGACCGAGTGGTTCTAAGACCAGACCCGGCCTATCTCCCCAAGGTAGTCCAAAAGTTTCATAGGACTCAGGAGATCTCCTTGCCAGCGTTCTGTAACAATCCTAGAAACCCTGGGGAGCAAAAGTTCCATACATTAGATGTAAGAAGAGCCATATTACAATATATGTCAGTAACTAGTCAGTGGAGGAAAGATCAGTCCCTTTCTGTAGCCTTTCAGGGTAGTAGAAAAGGGCACGGGGTAGCTAAGAGTACCATTGCCAGATGGATCAGGGAGGCCATTATGTTATCCTACTCCGCAAGTGGCGCTCCGGTTCCAGAAGGCATCAAGGCTCACTCCACCAGAGCCGTGGCTACCTCCTGGGCAGAGAAGGCTGAGGTATCAATTGAACAAATTTGTAAAGCCGCTACTTGGTCCTCACCTTCCACCTTTTTTAAGCACTACCGACTTGATCTGACTTCCTCTACTGACCTAACCTTTGGTAGAAGGGTGCTGCAAGCGGTGGTCCCTCCCTAAGGTGTCTTATTCTACAAAAGTCTCATGTGTGCCGTCATGGGAGACGGGAAAACACCAAGGTTACTTACCGGTAGCCGGTTTTTCCGGAGCCCATGACGGCACCTGTATATTCCCCCCTTTTCACTCCTTTGGTGTGCACTATAGTTTGGGTGTTTTTTTAGTTAGATATAATGTGGTGATAGTTTTACCATGTGTACTAACCCGGGGGGCCTCTCATGCTCTGTAAACCAACTGAAGCGAGGGAGAGGTACCGCCCTTTTATCTTCAGTAGGGTTCCTGTCCTGACTGGGCGGATCCCCTCTCTCATGTGTGCCGTCATGGGCTCCGGAAAAACCGGCTACCGGTAAGTAACCTTGGTGTTTCTTTCACAAAAATTTTCATTTAGACCTAATTTTTTTTACTTTCGCTAGGGTAACAGGAGAAAATGGACTATACATTTTGTTTTGCAATTTCTCCTGAGCATGCCGATACCCCATATGTGGGGATAACTACTGTTAGGGTGCATGGCAGGGCTCGGAAGGAAAGGCGCGCCATTTGATTTTTTGAATGTAAAATATGCTGTAATAATTAGCAGATGCAATGTTGCGTTTGGAGAGCCCCTGATGTGCCTAAACAGTGGAAACCCCCAATAAGTGACCACATTTTGGAGACTAGACCCCCAACTTATCTAGATGTGTAGTGGGCTTTTTGAACCCCCAAGTGCTTCACAGAAGTTAATTACGTAGAAACGTGAAAACAAAAAATCATATTTTTTCCCAAAAAAAAAAAAAAGATCTTTTCGCCCTCCATTTTTTTTTTCCAAAGGGTAACAGGAGAAATTGGACTCCAAAAGTTGTTGTGCAATTTGTCCTGAGTATTCTGACACCCCATATGTGGGGGTAAACCACTGTTTATGCGCATGGCAGAGCTCGGAAGAGAAGGAGCGCTATATTGAAGTGCAGATTTTGCTGGAATGCTGGAATTGTTTGTGGGTGACATGTTACATTGTCAGAGCCCCTGAGGTGCCAGAACAGCATAAGCCCCCAAAAGTGACTGCATTTTACCAAATACTTCCCTGAACGAACTCTAGTGCAGTGAGCATACTGACACCACTGCTGTTCCATAGAAAATTATACCATTGGGCAGTGAAGAAAAAACAATTATATTTTTACCACTAAAATGTTTTATCTCCAGATTTTACATTGGAAAATAGGTAGATAGGTAAATGGTCACTACACCCATAGATGAATTCGCAGAGGGGTGTCATTTCCAAAATTGGGGTCACTTCAGGAGGGATTCTGCCGTTATGGCACTTTGGAGAGCTGCTAAGTGCCAGAACAACAGAATCCTCCCTCAAGTGACCCCATTTTCGTAATGACACCACTCTGTGAATTCGTCTATGGATATAGTGACCATTTTCACTATATGGATGATTTCCAGAAACTCGTAGTGGAAGTTTCAAGCAAAAATTGCAAAAATGTCATTGTAGTGCCCAATATATTGTGCCCAGCTTGTGTCTCTGGAGACCTCCCCCCACCTACCCCCGGAAATTGTTAAGTCAGCTCTACTCAAATGTGTCTGTCACTAAACAATCCAAATGCTTGATTGTCAAAACAGTTCAAAAACGTGGTTCTGTGTGGAAGATTGTAAAGCCGTCATGGAGGCATAAGGCTGGCAGTGATGGGCATTGTGGGTAATAATAGCGGGGATCATGCCTCATTCCTCTCTAGGAACATACACGACATCTTCTCTGGGGGTTCTTTCTTGTTTCAGTTACTGGGATGAGTGCAATAAAATGTCGCTCAGTGAGTCTTCTGACAACTTCAGATTCTAAAGGATTGGCGGGGACAAAATTTTCAAAGAAGATTTTCAGTGACCTTTTCCTGATAATCAAGGAAAGTATCTGCATTTCCTGCTTTTTTGTATAAGACAAAAGAATTATACTTGGCCACCTGAAACAACTAAATTACTAACTTTTTATACCAGATATATGATTTTCTTGATAACTGGTGTTACAGAACCACTCAGCACCCAGAATATGTTGTGCAGTTATATGTATATATAATAGGTTCCATGTGAGATGCATGTCCCTAATGTATCAGCAGTGTCCGCCCTCCCCCCACCTTTGTAATTTACACAGTAAATATCCGCAGGCTCCGGCCACCTGCGGCTTTTGTAATGCATGTCTGGCCTGACGCTTGTCTATTGGCCGGCCCTCTGTATCTGTGTGATATATTCTGTGTCCTGTGAGTAAAGTGTTGTCAGACTGGAAATATATGGAGAAGCAGTGATCTTTTATATGCGCCCATGCACTCAGAGGAATTCCAGCCAGCGCCATTCATTCAGACTCCAGCCAACGCAGAGCGGACCTCTGAAAACACGGGGTGGTACTGAAAGAGGTACTCCAGCTTGGTAGACCCCGTTACACCTGGTATGGCTGTAGAACCTGATCTGCAAGGTCCACACCCCCATATATTTGTTGTAGTCAATGACAGACACAGGTTTTGGAGTAGTGGATCCCTGTTGGTCTGCAGTGGCCCTTGTGGCATCTGTGTGGATCGAGCGCAGGATAAAAATATCTTTTTTATCCTTATACTTAAGGACAAGCAGCTCTCCATTACGTAAAGTCCCTGACTGCCCCTTTCGGAACTTTTTGTTGGCCAATGATTGTGGAAACCCCTGACGGTTTTTGCAAATGGTCCCACAAGCCCCTATGTTATGTTCAACCAGACTTTTAAATAGAGGTATGCTGGTGTAGTAGTTGTCAACATACAGATTGTAGCCTTTTTGTAAAAATGGAGTTATTAGCTCCCAAATGATTTTTCTAGATGTTCCCAGATAAGTAGGGCCTCCTGGTGGGTTTAGTTGGCTCTCTTTCCCCTCATAAATGTGAAAAGCTGATGTGTATCCAGTTGAACTCTCGCACATTTTATAGAGCTTTATTCTGAACCTTGCCCTCTTAGAAGGAATAAATTGCTTGAGGTGCAGTCTTCCTTTGAATTTTACAAGGGACTCATCAATGGAAATGTTTTCTGTTGGGGTGTAGAGCTTTAAGAACAAGAACTTTTCTGTCATGTCTGTGATGATGGGTCTGATTTTGAATAGTCTGTCATGTTCTGGGGCATCTCTGGGCAGGCATTGACTATTGTCATTAAAATGCCAAAATCTCATGAGCATTTCATAACGGGTCCTAGGAAGAACAGCAGAAAACATAGGGGTGGCTTGAACAGGGCGATAGGACCGAATGCTTGCTTTCCCCATAGGGAATGTAAGTTCTAAAAAATTTTTCATTTCTAGGATATTAGTTGGTTCCATAAATTTGACCTAGCATAATAAGATCGTGGATTCTGGCTGATGAATTGCTTATTTCTGAGTCATCACTGTCGCTGCTACTAAAGCCCTCGACATCCACATCACCATCTGACACTGCACTTTCTTCGCTGTCAGAACATAAAAGTGCATAAGCCTCCTCTGCACTATAATACTGACGGGCCATTTTATTCCTTTTTATTTTTTTTCCGGAAAAAGAAAACTGTATAGTGACTGACTGACGTGACCAAATTATTGGGGAGACAATTGAGAAAAGCCTAATTCTTTAGCCTAACCCTAACTTTAGAATAAACCCTAACTTTAGCTTAACAGTAACCCTAACTTCAGCCTAACAGTAACCATAACCCTAACTTTAGCCTAACAGTAACCCTAACAGCAACCCTAACTTTAGCCTAACAGTAACCCTAACCCTAACAGTAACCCTAACTTTAGCCAAACAGTAACCCTAACAGCAACCCTAACTTTAGCCTAACAGTAACCCTAACTTTAGCCCCTACATTAACCCTAACAGTAACCCTAACTTTAACCCCAACCCTAACCCTAATAGTAACCCTTACTTTAGCATAACAGTAACTCTAACTTTAGCCTAGCAGTAACTCTAACTTTAGCCCCTACACTGACCCTAACTATAGCACTAACCCTAACCAGCCTTACCTGTCAGCAGCACTTGTAACACTGTTTCTCCTCTAATCTCTCTCTGACAGGAGATCTGAGGAGAAACAGCGGTTTTATGAGGCAGATCACCCGGGAAAGTTCACTGCTACAACAAACTTTCCTAGTGACTTGTCTCATTGGCTGGTGTGACGCTGACGTCATCAGGTCCTGAAGCAATCAGGTCTCAATGAGGTCGGGGGTCACAGGAAGCATTGTGCGGCGGAATCCCCTCGTTACAAGGTACGTTGGGGTCCTGATGAGCACAAAACCACTGACCATAGACAAACGTCGGCATTGCACAAAGCCCTGCTAGCGCCGACGTTTATCTACCGTTGGCAGTCATGAAGCGGTTAAGTTAAGGGTACCATAATTTCTGTCCAGGCCTATTTCATGAGGTTTATATTTTTTTAATTCTGTGGAAGCCTGGTTGGAAAGCAATGTCTGACTTTCATTTCTTCATTTTCATAGATTTTTTATTTATTATTACATTCATCAGATTCAAGTTATTTCTGTGACCATTGTGGGTTTTTCTGTCATTAAACGAGGGGTACCAACAATTTAGACCACATGTGTAGGAGGAGTGAATATTTTGACTCCACATTCACTTTCCAGAAATTAACATGCAGTGGATGTTGGAGAGTGAAAATTACACATCTGCCATTTTATTACCCAGCACATAGTGCCCAGATTGTGCTCCAGGAGACACCGCAAATTAAGTGGGTTCTTCTCTCTATAATATTGCTAAATACAGGGATCCTAAATGTTGTTTGCGCACACTGCAAGACTCCGAAGTGAGAGCGGATTTTGCTGGATTGGTTTATAGAAACCTTGTTGCTTTTCAGCAGCCTTTGAGCCACTAATAGTGTGGGAACCTCTGTTTTTCCATTGACAGATGATGGACCTGAGTGGGGACTTGTTTTTTGTGAGATGAGAATTGGTATTATTTTCGCCTACATAACATTGATTGGTTTCTTTTTTATTCGATATTTGGGAGGCAGAATGAACAAACAGTTGAACACCGCACACTACTGGCTCATCCAACAAGGTTTTCTATTAGACTGTGAACTGTCATTGTCTTGGTAAATGATTAAAGTTTTTACATAGCTTGCCATTTTTATGGACAGTTTAAGTAGAAGTGTTCAAAAATATAAAACTCAAGGATATTTTAATAAAAAATAATAATTGTTTTTTATCTTAGCAGATGACTGTATCAGGAGATCAGAGGGACAGCTGACATCTTCAATTGTTAAATCTGATGATCTTGAAATCCTACAAGATACAACTGAAGTGAATGCCATTACTCCAGATATATCATCATCCATTCACAGCAAAGATCTGTCATCTGATCCTATGAAACAGGTCCCATCTTCTGATTCATTACTGACTACTAAGGAAAATCAAACTCACAAAAGAGGCATTAAAATACAAACTGCTCCTAAAGCAATGGAGGAATTTTCCTGTTCAGAATGTGGGAAATGTTTTTACCATAAAGGGAATCTTACGCTACACCAAAGAACCCACACAGGGGAGAAGCCTTTTTCATGTTCAGAATGTGGGAAATGTTTTAACCGTAAAGGGAATCTTGAGCAACACCAAAGAACCCACACAGGGGAGAAGCCTTTTTCATGTTCAGAATGTGAGAAATGTTTTAACCATAAAGGGACTCTTGAGCAACATCAAATAACCCACATAGGGAAGAAGGCTTTTTCATGTTCAGAATGTGAGAAATGTTTTAACCAGAAATTATATTTGGTTAATCACCAGAGAACTCACACAGGGGAGAAGCCTTTTTCATGTTCAGAATGTTGGAAATGTTTTAACCAGAAAGCGCTTCTTGTTAGACATCAGAGAACTCACACAGGGGAGAAGCCTTTTTCATGTTCAGAATGTGGGAAATGTTTTAACCGTAAAGGGACTCTTAAGCAACACCAAATAACCCACACAGGGAAGAAACCTTTTTCATGTTCAGAATGTGGGAAATGTTTTAACCATAAATCAAATTTGGTTAATCACCAGAGAACTCACACAGGGGAGAAGCCTTTTTCCTGTTCAGAATGTGGGAAATGTTTTAACCAGAAAGCGCCTCTTGTTAGACATCAGAGAACTCACACAGGGGAGAAGCCTTTTTCCTGTTCAGAATGTGGGAAATGTTTTAACCAGAAAGCGCTTCTTGTTAGACATCAGAGCAGTCACACAGAGGAGAAGCCTTTTTTATTTTCTTAATGTGGGAAATATTTTACTTGGATATCAAGTGTTAATAAATATCAGAGATGTCACATAGGGGAGAAGCCTTTTTTTATATTTATAATGTTCGAATAGTTTAAACCAAAATTGAATCTTCTTAAATGGGTTGTCTCTTGTCATTCCTCATGTTTGCTGACAAAAGGATAAAACTAAACTTTATTAATTCCAAATGTAAAACTATACCCATAATTCACCCCCTGAAGGTAAGACAGTAGGTGACTAATAAATAAATCATGTGCCCCACAGTTCAGTATATAGGGTGAGGTGACGTATACACACTCACTCTACAAGCCTCTCATTTCTACGGGTTTCACCGTCCTCACCAAAGGCGACTCATCAGGAGACTCTTTAATATTGACCTATATTCAAGCGAGAATCTGGTCAAAAAAAACTAAAATCATGTTATCCGAAGCAGTCAGAAAACTAGCCACATATTGGCAGATCCCAGACCTCAAACTATATACTTCATAAGTATATAAGCCCCTCCAGTGTCAGGAATAGATAGTATGTGACAATACAGTATAATTCTTGTGTTTTTCTCCTATAGGGACTGCCCTAGTTTGGTAATGTAACAGCTGTTAATTAGTAGTGCAGACAAATTGTCCTAGACTAAACTCAGTCTTCAGACGGCCCAATATGTACCACTCAGGGAAAACTTACCTGCTCCAAAGATCATTAGCAGCTTCTAACTAATGGCCATGCTGCGGTCTGTCAGGGAATGAGTGCAATATCGTTATAAAGACTAGGGATATGTGCAGTCATAATGTCTGGGGGATCTGTGCCATTATTTAGTATGAATATGGAAATTATCTCTGAAAGGTAAGTGTTCCCTGAGCGGTATATACGGCATTGTCACATACTATCTATTCCTGACACTGGAGGGGCTTATAAACTTACACAGTATATAGTTTGAGGTCTGGGATCGGCCAATATGTGGCTAGTTTTCTGATTGTTTCGGTTAACATGATACATGATTTTAGGGTTTTCTTCGTCTAGTCCCACTTAAATATTGATCAATAATAAATAGTCTTCTGATGAATGAATGAATCCAATGAATATTCATTTCTCTTAAGCAGTGGCACACGTGACCACCGGTAGCAGCAGGAAGCCAGTGGCTGACACTGCGCGCTACTGAAGAGGAATGAATGCTCACTGCTCTCTGTGCGCACAGTCCCAGCGAGTACTCCGGCAGCTGTGCTCTGCTTGTGAGCAATGCATGTCGTCCCTGCCATGTGCTGCTTACAAGCATAAAGCAGTTGCTGGCACCGGAGCAGACGCTGCGAGGGAGCGCCTGTAGGTAAGTGTAATATTTTGTGTTTTTTTTTTTTAATGTTTTCTGATGGGGCCATGCATACCAGGATGGGGGTGGTGGCCAATTATAAGGATTGCGCCATGCATATCAGGACTGAGATGGGGGTCAATCATACCAGAATAGGGATGGGGCCCTGCATACCAGGATAAGATGGGGGCCCTGTATACCAGGTAGGGATGGGGCCATGCATACTAGTATAGGGATGAGAGTGATAATTCCTGCCAGGATAGGGATGAAGGGCCATGCATACCAGGATAAGGATCAAGGGCCATGCATACCAGGATAGGGTTGATGGGCCATGCATACCAGGGTAGGGATGAGGAGCCATGCATACCAGGATAGGGATGAGGGGGCCATGCATACCAGGATAGAGATTAGGGGGTCACGCATACCAGGGTAGGGATGAGGGAGCCATGCATAACGGGTAGGGATGAGGGGGCATGCATTCCAGGGTAGGGATAAGGGATCCATGAATACCAGGATAGGGATGAGGGGGCCATGCATACCAGGATAGGGATGAGGGATCCATGCATACCAGGGTAGGGATGAGGGATCCATGCATGCCAGGATAAGGATGAGAGAGCCATGCATACCAGGGTAGGTGTTGTGATTGGGTCACCGAGGAGGAAAGCAAGACCAAGCCACAGAAAACCAGAGAGGTTGGTAACTAAGCGGATTGCAGACCCCCCTGATCCTATCCACACAACTAGCAGTAGCCGTGGAGCGTACCTACGATGATACTAGACGCCTTGACACAGCCGGAGAACTAAATAAGCCTAAAGCAAGAAAGGGGAAATCTAAACTGTCCCAGAGCAGACCCCAAAGGAATAGATAGCCCCCAAACATATATTGTCGGTGAGACAAGATGAAAACACAAACGCAGGTAGGAAAATAGACTGAGCAAACGATGGGGCCCACACTAACTAGACAGGACAGGAAAGGACTCTGTCTGCAATCATGCAAAAAACCCTGCAAAAAATGCACAACACGTCTGATAGAAAAATACTGAAGTCACTAGACTTCGCCCACTATATCAGCACTCTGGTATATTCTGAAAGCAGAGCAAAAAGAGGACAATCTAATAAGGGACAAAAACAAACTGGCACAAACAGTAACATAAGGATGGAAATTCAGCACAGCCCCCACCGGGGCTGGCTGACCACACAAACCTAAAATAGACAAAGCCAAATCAAATGTGAACAATAGCAAAAGAGCACTTAGCTGAGCATGAAGGGACTGAGCTGGAAACTAAGACCTCAGGAGGCAGGAAAAAGTCACCAGCAGGGATAGAGGGAGTCAGCTGTCTTAAATCCAGTCAGAAATTACAGATATCCAGTCATCCTCCTCATCATCAGGTGGCAGGCCTCTGTTAATTAGTACAGCTCCATTACTTCCAGTAGCCACCAGAGGGAGCCCGGAAAGAGAACCAGCTCCACTACCTTCACTAGTAATCAGAGGTAGGCCAGAAAGTGAATTCACAACAGGGAGGGATGAGGGATTCATGCATACCAGGGTAGGGATGAGGGGGCCATGCATACAAGGGTAGGGATGAGGGGGCCATGCATACCAGGGTAGGGATGAGGGGGCCATGCATACCAGGGTAGTGATGAGGGGGCCATGCATACCAGGGTAGGGATGAGGGGGCCATGCATACCAGGGTAGTGATGAGGGGGCCATGCATACCAGGGTAGGGATGAGGGGGCCATGCATACCAGGATAGGGGATATTAAGTACAGAATTGACTACATTTTTTGCTTCAATTTTTTTTCCTAATTTCTTGCTCTAAAGCCTAGGTGTGTCTTATAGTCCAAAAAATACGGTATATATATATATATTTGTTTTTCTCAGTGAACTCATTCCTCATGTTTGGCCTCATTAACATAAAAACACTCATACTCCGCTGGCGTGCCGGCTCCACTTCAGTGGTGTTGAGACTCACTGTCCCGGGGCTTATGTGAGGTTCTCACATCACACGATCCCTGCACCCAATCACCGGCAGCTTCACTGTTCCTGCCTTCGGATGTATTGGACATCAACATGAAGCCAGGGCTGCGGCTGCTCTCTGACGGCCTCATGATGCTTGATTTGTCCAAAGGTGGGGACAGTGACGTCAGCGCTGATTGGGCACAGAACTCACATGATGTAACAACCTCAAAAGAGACAGAAGAACACAAGTGCCGACACCACTGAAACGGAGCCAGCATGGGAGGTTTGTGTAAGTGTTTTTATTTTAACAGGACCAAACATGAGGAATGAGAAGGGGATGTCCAACTAGTTGTCAACCTTTTTATCAAAAATCCCACACAGGGAAAAGTCATTATTATACTGAGAGTGTGAGAAATGAATGACAGGAAAATCGTATGTTGTTGACAATGAAAAATAACTCAGATGAGGAGAACCTATATATATTATTCACAAATTGTACAAAAGCATGATGCACGCGGCGTGTGTTCAAGATGGAATATTATATGGGAGTTTTATAGGATAAATTCAAGGTGAGAATATTATATGGGAGTTTTATAGGATAAATTCAAGGTGAGAATATTATATGGGAGTTTTATAGGATAAATTCAAGGTGAGAATATTATATGGGAGATTTATAGGATAAATTCAAGGTGAGAATATTATATGGGAGTTTTATAGGATAAATTCAAGGTGAGAATATTATATGGGAGTTTTATAGGATAAATTCAAGGTGAGAATATTATATGGGAGTTTTATAGGATAAATTCAAGGTGAGAATATTATATGGGAGTTTTATAGGATAAATTCAAGGTGAGAATATTATATGGGAGTTTTATAGGATAAATTCAAGGTGAGAATATTATATGGGAGTTTTATAGGATAAATTCAAGGTGAGAATATTATATGGGAGTTTTATAGGATAAATTCAAGGTGAGAATATTATATGGGAGTTTTATAGGATAAATTCAAGGTGAGAATATTATATGGGAGATTTATAGGATAAATTCTAGGTGAGAATATTATATGGGAGTTTTATAGGATAAATTCAAGGTGAGAATATTATATGGGAGTTTTATAGGATAAATTCAAGGTGAGAATATTATATGGGAGATTTATAGGATAAATTCAAGGTGAGAATATTATATGGGAGTTTTATAGGATAAATTCAAGGTGAGAATATTATATGGGAGTTTTATAGGATAAATTCAAGGTGAGAATATTATATGGGAGTTTTATAGGATAAATTCAAGGTGAGAATATTATATGGGAGTTTTATAGGATAAATTCAAGGTGAGAATATTATATGGGAGTTTTATAGGATAAATTCAAGGTGAGAATATTATATGGGAGTTTTATAGGATAAATTCAAGGTGAGAATATTATATGGGAGTTTTATAGGATAAATTCAAGGTGAGAATATTATATGGGAGTTTTATAGGATAAATTCAAGGTGAGAATATTATATGGGAGATTTATAGGATAAATTCAAGGTGAGAATATTATATGGGAGTTTTATAGGATAAATTCAAGGTGAGAATATTATATGGGAGTTTTATAGGATAAATTCAAGGTGAGAATATTATATGGGAGTTTTATAGGATAAATTCAAGGTGAGAATATTATATGGGAGATTTATAGGATAAATTCAAGGTGAGAATATTATATGGGAGTTTTATAGGATAAATTCAAGGTGAGAATATTATATGGGAGTTTTATAGGATAAATTCAAGGTGAGAATATTATATGGGAGTTTTATAGGATAAATTCAAGGTGAGAATATTATATGGGAGTTTTATAGGATAAATTCAAGGTGAGAATATTATATGGGAGTTTTATAGGATAAATTCAAGGTGAGAATATTATATGGGAGTTTTATAGGATAAATTCAAGGTGAGAATATTATATGGGAGATTTATAGGATAAATTCTAGGTGAGAATATTATATGGGAGTTTTATAGGATAAATTCAAGGTGAGAATATTATATGGGAGTTTTATAGGATAAATTCAAGGTGAGAATATTATATGGGAGTTTTATAGGATAAATTCAAGGTGAGAATATTATATGGGAGATTTATAGGATAAATTCAAGGTGAGAATATTATATGGGAGTTTTATAGGATAAATTCAAGGTGAGAATATTATATGGGAGTTTTATAGGATAAATTCAAGGTGAGAATATTATATGGGAGTTTTATAGGATAAATTCAAGGTGAGAATATTATATGGGAGTTTTATAGGATAAATTCAAGGTGAGAATATTATATGGGAGTTTTATAGGATAAATTCAAGGTGAGAATATTATATGGGAGTTTTATAGGATAAATTCAAGGTGAGAATATTATATGGGAGTTTTATAGGATAAATTCAAGGTGAGAATATTATATGGGAGTTTTATAGGATAAATTCAAGGTGAGAATATTATATGGGAGATTTATAGGATAAATTCTAGGTGAGAATATTATATGGGAGTTTTATAGGATAAATTCAAGGTGAGAATATTATATGGGAGTTTTATAGGATAAATTCAAGGTGAGAATATTATATGGGAGTTTTATAGGATAAATTCAAGGTGAGAATATTATATGGGAGATTTATAGGATAAATTCAAGGTGAGAATATTATATGGGAGTTTTATAGGATAAATTCAAGGTGAGAATATTATATGGGAGTTTTATAGGATAAATTCAAGGTGAGAATATTATATGGGAGTTTTATAGGATAAATTCAAGGATGGAATATTGTATGGGAGTTTTATAGGATAAATTCAAGGTGAGAATATTATATGGGAGTTTTATAGGATAAATTCAAGGTGAGAATATTATATGGGAGTTTTATAGGATAAATTCAAGGTGAGAATATTATATGGGAGTTTTATAGGATAAATTCAAGGTGAGAATATTATATGGGAGTTTTATAGGATAAATTCAAGGTGAGAATATTATATGGGAGTTTTATAGAATAAATTCAAGGTGAGAATATTATATGGGAGTTTTATAGAATAAATTCAAGGTGAGAATATTATATGGGAGTTTTATAGAATAAATTCAAGGTGAGAATATTAAGTTCATATCTCTACCAATAGATATTTACATCTTGAACTGTGATATACCGTGTTTGTCTTCATTTCTGACCCACGTCGTTGGGCTTCATAGAACTTTAGTATAAAATTATAACAGAATACACAAGCCTCAAAGATGGAGCTCACTGGGTCAGATACAATGGAGACACGGGTGAAAAAGCTGTGCTCATTTGTCACAGGACTGCATGGAGAGCTTCAGGCGATTAAGACCATGCTGGGGGCATTAGTCCCAAACTAATCACAATGTAAATGTGGCTGATACTTCTATCCAGGCTATAGCCTCTCAAATGTGGAGACTACAGCCGCAGCTGCGGTTCCAGCCCCTGTTCCACCTCCAGCTCCAGGTCCGGTTTTTCCCAAACTCCCACCATTCAGGTTTGGTAGAGAAAGAGAGAAATTCCGTGGGTTTCTGAACCAGTGTCAATTGTATTTTTCTGCACATACGGCTCAGTTCGCAACTGAACGGGACAAGGTGTTAACCATGATAATGCTGCTGACAAGCAAAGCTTTAGCCTGGGCAAATCCGCTGATTGAAACCAATGATGCATGTTTGAATTCTCTAAATGACTTTATTGCTGCCATGTGTCAGATGTTCGATGATCCCAACCGTAATGTCACGGCAGAAGCTGCATTATTAACACTTCGTCAAGGAAAGCGTCCTGTGGTGGAATATGCTATGGAATTTCGGAGGTGGGTGCTGGACACTACATGGTGTGACTCAGCAAAATATGCAGTGTTCAGGAGGGGTTTGTCTGCTACTATTAGGGTATGTGCACACTTTGCGGTTTCTGCTGCGTTTCCGCAGCGTTTTTGGCTCTGCAGAAATGCAGCAGATTCTGCTGCGTTGTACAGTACCTTTATTTCCTGTGGAAATAAAAAAAAGCTGTGCACATGCTGCGTTTTTTTCCGCGCGGTTTTGCTGCGGTTTTCAAAACGCAGCATGTCAATTGTTTGGTGCAGAAACGCTGCAGTTTTACACCTCATCCATTATGAGGTGTAAAACCGCAGATAAACCGCAGATATACCGCAGAAAAACCGCAGCACTTTGTCCTGCGGAATTCCTGCGATTTTTCTCTACAAAATCCGCAGAGACAAAAAACTATATGTGCACATACCCTTAAAGATGAACTGGCTCGGGGTGAATCACCTCCTAATTTAACTGACTTTATAAATCATTGTATCCGGATAGATATTTGTCTCACGGAGCGTCGGCAAGAGAGGTGGGTGGAGGCCAATCATAATAACCCCATATTCCTCCCATCTTCCTCCAGGGAAACCTAAAACAAGCCGTCTTCTCCGGCTTAGTCTGAACCTATGAGTGATGCGGTTCGGAGGAGTAACATCGATGCACGCAAGGAACATCGCTTCAGAGAAAATTTGTGTTTCTACTGCAGAAGATCGGGTCACTACATCTCGGTCTGTCCCGGAAAAAATCGCAAGTCCGCAGCTGCGGTAATCGAATGTGACTTTTCCGATCTTCTGTTTGCTCTCAGTCAAATACTTGCAGAGAAATGATGCTGGACGAGACCCCAGATTTCTCTGATTCTTGTTCAGAAGCATCATCACCTGTGGGTGGGGAAGTATTTCCAATAAGTACTGCTACGGCGATCTCAGGCGAGGTCAGAAAGGACACACTTTATACTATTCCCATTGAGATCTGGGTGCAATCTTGTTGGATTACTAGTAAGGCCATGATTGATTCTGGGGCTAGCGGCAATTGCATGGACATTGCATTCGCTAAAAAACATGGTATACACTCGCAGAAGAGACGTTCACCGGTGTTAATGGAAACCATGGACGGGTCCCCGTTGGTGTCCGGACCAATAGACTTTCAAACAACACCTCTGAAGATTCGTATGGGGGAGGGTCATTCTGAAAAAATATCATTTTTGCTAATTTCCTCCCCTCACTTTCCTATAATTCTAGGGTTACCATGGTTACAACAGCAAAATCCAACTATCGATTGGAGGATGAAAGAATTGCAGTTTCCAAGTAAACAGACACCATCTGGAGAATTAACTTCTGAGGTCAGCCATCACAGGTGAGTTAGAATTACTAATTGAATATCAAGATTTTGCGGATGTACGCGATAAAAAGAAAGCAGACAAATTGCCACCACATCGGCCATGCGATTGCCCTGTGGAACTACTTCCCGGTGCTGTGATTCCATTTGGGAATATTTATCCCTTGTCTGGGCCAGAATTGAAAGCTCTCAAAGAGTATATTGACGAAAATTTAGCGAAGGGATTTATACAACCATCTTCCTCCCCAGCAGGTGCTCCAGTCTTCTTTGTCAAAAAGAAGGACGGTTCTCTTCGACCATGTATCGATTACCGTGAACTTAACAAAGTTACGATCAGGAACTCTTATCCGCTTCCGCTAATTCCTGAAATACTCGAGAGGGTGCGACACGCCAAGATCTTCACAAAATTAGATCTCCGTGGTGCTTACAATTTAGTATGGATTCGTCTCGGGAATGAGTGGGAAACAGCCTTTTGGTCATGATATGGACATTATGAGTATCTTGTTATGTCTTTTGGCCTGCGCAATGCACCAGCTACATTCCAACATCTGGCAAAGGATATTTTTAGGGATATACTCAATATTTTTGTTGTGATTTATCTGGATGACATTTTGATTTTTTCCAGCAATATAGAAGAGCACCAGCAGCACGTGGTTCTGGATCGTTTACGGCAAAATCAGTTATACATCAAACTGGAGAAATGTGAGTTTCACAAAACGGAAATGCAATTTTTGGGGTATGTTATTTCTCAGAGTCTCAGCATGGATGCGAGCAAGACGCAAGCCATTTAAGAATGGCCAATTCCCAGGTCTGTGAAGGAGGTTCAACGATTCATTGGATTTGCCAATTTTTACAGGCAGTTCATTAAAACCTTTTCAGACATCATCGCACCCATTACTCAATTGACCCAGAATCATAGAATCGTAGAGTTGGAAGGGACCTCCTGGGCCATCTGGTCCAACCCCCTGCTCAAAGCAGGATTCACTAAATCATCCCAGTCAGGTGTCTGTCCAGCCTCTGTTTGAAGACTTCCATTGAAGGAGAACTCACCACTTCGCGTGGCAGCCTGTTCCACTCATTGATCACTCTAACTGTCAAAAAGTTTTTTCTAATATCTAATCTGTGTCTCCTCCCATTCAGTTTCATCCCATTGCTTCTAGTCTTTCCTTGTGCAAATGAGAATAAAGTTGATCCTTCTACAATGTGACAGCCCTTGAGATATTTGTAGACAGCTATTAAGTCTCCTCTCAGTCTTCTCTTTTGCAAACTAAACATTCCCAAATCCTGCAACCTTTCCTCATAAGACAGGGTTTGCAGACCGGTCACCATTCTGGTCGCTCTTTTCTGAACTTGCTCCAGTTTGTTGATGTCTTTTTTAAAATGTGGTGCCTGTTATGAATGAGTCACCGTAGGAGACAAAAGCAGAAATACAAGCTAAGTCCAGAAAACCAGAGAAGTTGGCAACTATCAGATTGCAGACCCCTGAACCTATCAATACAACTAGCAGTAGCCGTGGGGGGTTCCTACGATGCCCTAGACCCCTCGATCACAGCCGGAGAATTACATAGGCCTAAAGAAAGAAAGGGGAAATCTAAACTGCCCCAGAGCAGACCCCAAAGCAATAGGCAGCCGCCAACATATAATGACGGTGACGCAAGTTGAAAATACTAACACAGACAGAAAGATAGACTGAGCAAAGACGGGGCCCAAAACTACCTAGATAGGAAAGGACAGGAAGGCTGCTGTCTGCAATCTGCCAAAACCCTATCAAAGACATAAACCAACAAGCTGATATGAAAAAGGCCCTGAAGCAGCTAGGCTTCAAAACTAAATCAGCACTCAGGTATTTTCAGAAGACAGAGCTAAATGAATTCAGCACACCCCAGCAGGGAATGGCAGAAATCCAGAAAAACAAAGCAAAACAAAGTCAAAGCACCAAAGCAAAAGGCCGAGCAGCAAACTTAGCTTTAGAGGAGCAGGAATTCAGACTGGTCTCCAAGGATCCCACAGAGAAATCAACCGCAGGGCAGAAGGGCGTCGGCAGCCTTATATCCAGTCAGTAACTCCACTCAGCCAGTCATCATCAGCCTCAGGTGTTTGATAATCAGGCTCACTACCTTTCTTTACCAGAAGAGGGAGTTCCTCGGGCCTCAGTAATGAAGGGGAAAATGAACTCACAACAGGTGCCCAAAACTGGACACAATATTCCAGATGAGGTCTGACCAAAGAGGAGTAGAGGGAAATAATGACTTCACGTGATCTAGACTGTATGCTTCTGTTAATACATCCTAGAATTGAATTTGCCTTTTTTGCTGCTGCATCACACTGTTGACTCATATTCAGTCTGTGATCTATTAGTATACCCAAGTCTTTTTCACATGTGCTGTCACTTAGCCCTATTCCTCCCATTCTGTATATGCTTTTTTCATTTTTATTGCCCAGATGTAGAACTTTGCATTTCTCCCTGTTAAAAACCATTTTGTTAGTTGCTGCCCACTTCTCCAGTTTATTTATATCTTTTTGAATCCTCTCTCTCTTCTCTAGTATTAGCTATCCCTCCTAGCTTTGTGTCATCAGCAAATTTAATCAGTTTACCCTCAATTCCTTCATCTAAATCGTTGATAAAGATGTTGAACAATACAGGGCCCAGGACAGAGCCCTGTGGTACCCCACTTGAGACATTCTTCCAACTGGATGTGCAGCCATTTACGACCACTCTTTGGGTCCGATCACTAAGCCAGTTATGAATCCACCTAGCAGTTGCCTTGTCCATTCCATACTTAATCATTTTTTCAATAAGGATTGTATGAGAGACTTTGTCAAATGCTTTGCTGAAGTCAAGATATACTATATCTACAGCATTTCCTTGATCCACCCAATCAGTGATTCCGTCATAGAAGGAAATTAAGTTAGTCTGACATGACTTATTAGTAACAAACCCATGTTGACTCTGCTTAATCACTCCATTCTTATCCAGGTACTGACATACAAGTTGTTTAATAATTTGTTCAAAGATCTTTCCTGGTATAGAAGTCAGACTCACCGGCCTATAGTTGCCTGGGTCCACCTGCTTCCCCTTTTTGAAGATAGGAACAACATTTGCTCTTCTCCGGTCTTCTGGCACTTCTCCTGTTCTCCAAGAATTTTCAAAGATTATGGAGAGGGGTTCAAAAATTTCTTCTGCTATCTCCTTCAGTACTCTGGGGTGTAATTCATCTGGACCTGGAGACTTGAATTCATTTAGGTTAGCTAAGTGTTTCCTCACTATCTTTCTGTTTATAGATATCCTGGATTCTTCTATTCCCTTAATAGGACAGTGAAGAACAGTTGATGTTACATTTCCTTTCTGAGAGAAAACAGATGCAAAATAGGAAGTTAAAAGTTCAGCCTTCTCAACATCCTGTCTTACCATTTCATCATTTTCATCCTGTAAAAATCCTATAGCATCTTTGACTTTTCTTTTACTTTTGACATATCCCCAAAATCCTTTATTATTGCTTTTGACATCTCTTGCAAGCCTCAATTCATTTTCAGCTTTAGATAATTTGATTTGTGCCCTGCAAGTTCTGCAGACAGCATTATATTCTTCTTTAGATATGCCTCCCTCTTTCCATTTTATAAACATTTTTTTCTTCCTTTTTAGCATGTGCTTAAGTTCTGTGTTCATCCATCCTGGTTTCTTTAAATGCTTCCTATTCTTCCCTCTTTTCGGAATTGTTAACAACTGTGCTTTGAGAATTTCATTTTTCAAGATTTCCCATCCTTCCTGGACATTTTTGTCTTTAAGG